>NW_006408999.1:66504-67607 GCF_000296735.1 Chrysochloris asiatica | reverse complement strand
GAGTCAAAAATGTCCATATACCGAGAGCTACATACATGGCAGAATAGTACCTCATTTCCATATACAGAGTTCTAGCTACATGGCAGATGAGTCCAATATGTCCATATACTGAGAGTTAGCTACATGGCAGATGAGTCCAACATGTTCATATACTGAGGGCTAGCTACATGGTAGATGAGTCCAACATGTGTATATATAAAGGACTAGCTCAAGGCAGATGAGTCCAACATATTCATACAGAGAGAGCTGGCAACATGGTAGTGGAGCCCAACATGTCCATATCCATGGCAGAGAAGTCCAATATATACAGAGACCTACCTTCATTGCAGATCAGTCCAACATATCCATGCACAGACGGCTTGCTATATGGCAGACGAATCCAAAATGTTCACATACAGAGAGCTAGCTACATGTTAGAGGAGTGCATCATTTCCATATACAGAGTTCTAGCTACCTGGAGATGAGTCCAACATGTCCATATACTGAGAGCTAGCTACATTGCAGAGTAGTCCAACATGTCCATATACACAATACTAACTACATGGCAGATGAGTCCATCATGTCCATATACTGAGAGTTAGCTACATGGCAGATGAGTCCAACATGTGTATATATAGAGGACTATCTACAAGGCAGATGAGTCCAAAGTGTTCATTAAGAGAGAGCTGGGTACATGGCTGATGAGTCCAAAATATCCATATACAGAGAGCTAGCTACATGGAAGACAAGTCCAATTTGTCATATACAGAGAGCTACCTATATGGTAGATCAGTCCATCATATCCATGCACAGAGAGCTAGCTACTTTGCAGACGACTCCAAAATTTCCATATAAAGGGAGCTAGCTACATGGTAGACTAATGCAACATTTCCACATAAAGTATTCTAGCTTCATAGCAAATGAGTCCAATTTGTCGATAAACTACGAGCAAGCTACATGGCAGAGTAGTCCAACATTTCCATATACACAGTACTAACTACATGGCAGATGAGTCCATCATGTCCATATACTGAGACTTAGCTACATGGCACATGAGTCCACCATGTGTATATATAGAGGACTATCTACAAGGCAGACGAGTCTAACATGTTCATACAGAGAGA
>NW_006408999.1:61667-65067 GCF_000296735.1 Chrysochloris asiatica | reverse complement strand
GAGGACTAGCTACAAGGCAGATGAGTCCAACATGTTCAAACAGAGAGAGCTACATGGCAGATGAATCCAAAATGTCCATATACAGAAAGCTAGCTGCATGGTAGAGGAGTGCATCATTTTCATATACAGAGTTCTAGCTACATGGCAGATGAGTCCAATGTTTCTATATTCAGAGAGTTAGCTAAATGTCAGATGAATCCAACATGTCCATATATTGAGAGTTAGCGACGTGGCAGATAAGTCCATTGTATGTATATATAGAGAACTAGCGCAAGGTAGAAGAGTCCAACGTAGTCATACAGAGAGACCTGGCTACATGGCAGACAAGTCCAACATGTCCACATACAGAGAGCTAGCTGCATGGCCGACAAGTCGAATATGTTAATATACAGAGAGCTGCCTACATGGCAGATCAGTTCAACATATCCATGCACAGAGAGCAGGCTACATGGCAGTGGAGTCCAAAATATACATATACAGAGAGTTAGCTACATGGCAGAGTAGCGCATCATTTCCAAATACAGAGTTCTAGGTACATGGCAGATGAGTCCAACATGTCCATATACTGAGAGTTAGCTACAAGGCAGAAGAGTCCAACATGTGTATATAGAGAATACTATCTACATGGCAGATGAGTCCAACGTGTTCATACAAAGAGAGCTGTGTACATGGCTGATGAATCCAACATATCTATATACAAAGTTCTAGCTACATGGAAGACAAGTCCAACATGTCCATAAACTGAGAGCAAGCTACATGGCAGAGTAGTCCAACATTTCCATATACAGGGTACTAGCTACATGGCAGATCAGTCCAACGTGTCCATAAACTGAGAGCTAGCTACCTGGCAGAGTAGTTCAACATGTTCATATACAGAATACTGGCTACATGGCAGATGTGTCCAAAATCTGCATGGCAGATAACTCCAGCATGTATATATAGATGTCTAGCTACAAGGCAGATTATTCCAACATGTTCATGCAGAGAGAGCTGGATATATGGCTGATGAGACAAACATGTCCATATACAGGATTTAGCTACATGGCAGACAAGTCCAATATGTTAATATACAGAGAGCTACCTATAGGGCAGATTAGTCCAACATGTCCATATAAAGAGTGTTAGCTACATGGCAGATGAGTACAAACTCTACATGTACAGAGAGCTAGCTACATGGCAATGTAGTGCAAATTTTCCATATACACCATTCTAGCTATAAGGCAGATGAGACCAACTTGTCTAAATACAGAGAGCTAGCTACATGGCAGAGTAGTGCAATATTACCATATACAGAGTTCTAGGTACATGGCAGATGTATCCAATGTGTCCATATACTGAGAGCCACCTACATGACACACAAGTCCAATATGTTCATATAGAGAGCTAACTACTTGGAAGATCAGTCCAACATATCCATGTACAGAGAGCTAGCTACAGGGCAGAAGAGTCCAAAATTTCCATATACAGAGAGATAGCGACATGGCAGGGTAGTGCAACATTTCCATATACAGAGTTCTAGCTACATGGCAGACAAGTCCAATATGCTCATATATAGAATGCTACCTACTTGCCAGATCAGTCCAATATATCAATGTAACAGAGAGCTAGCATCATGGTAGATGAGTACAAAATGTCTATTTACAGGGAGCTAACTAAATGGCAGGGTATTCCAACATTTCCATATACAGTGTTCTAGCTACGAGGCAGGTGAGTACAATTTGTCTATATATAGAGAGTTAGAAACATGGCAGAGAAGTGAAACATTTCCATATACAGAGTTCTAGCTACAAGGCAAATTAGTCCAAATTGTCTATACAGAGAGCTAGCTACATGGAAGAGTAGTGCAACATTTCCATATTCAGAGTTCTAGCTACATGGCAGACGTGCCCAATGTGTCCATATACTGAGAGCAAACTACATGGTAGAGTAGTTCAACATGTCCATGTACAGGGTACTAGCTACATGGAAGATTAGTCCAACATGTCCATATAATGAGGGCTACGTACTTGGCAGATAAGTCCAATATGTTCATATACAGAGAGCTACTTACTTGACAGATCAGTCCAACATATCCATGTACAGAGAGCTATCTACATGACAGACGAGTCCAAAATGTCCATATACAGAGAGCTAGCTAAATTGCAGGGTAGTGCAACATTTCCATATACAGAGTTCTAGCTACAAGGCAGATGAGTCCAACTTGTCTATATACAGAAAGCTAGCTACATGGCAGAGTACTCCAACGTGTACATATTCAGAGTTAGAGTTACATGGCAGATGTGTCCTACGTGTTCATACACTGAGAGCTAGCTACATGGCAAAAAAGTCCAATATGTTCATTTGCAGAGAGCTACCTACTTGGCACATCAGTCCAACATATCCATGTACAGAGAGCTAGCTTCATGGCAGAACAGTCCAATATGTCCATATACAGAAAGCTAGCTACTTGGCATAGTAGTGCAACATTTCCATATACAGAGTTCTAGCTAAAAGCCAGATGTGTTCAACTTGTCTATATACAGAGATCTAACTACATGGAAGAGTAGTGCAACATTTCCATATATAGAGTTCTAGAAACATGGCAGATGTGTCCAACTTGTGCATACACTGAGAGCTAGCTACATGTTAGAGTACTCCATCATGTCCATATTCAGGGTCATATCTACATGGCAGATGAGTCCAACGTGTCCATATACTGAGATCCACCTACATGGTGGACAAATCGAATATGTTCATATACAGAGAGCTACATACGTGTCAGATCAGTCCAACATATCCATGTACAGAGAGCTAACTACATGGCAGACGAGTCCAAAATGTCCATATGCAGAGAGCTAGCTACATGGCAGGGGTGTGTAACATTTCCAAATAAAGAGTTATAGGTACAAGGCAGATGAGTGCAACTTTTCTATATAGAGAGAGCTAGCTACATGGCAGAGTAGAGCAACATTTCCATATGCAGTGTTCTAGGTACATGGCATATATGTCCAATGTGTCCATACACTGAGAGCTAGCTACATGGCAGAGTAGTCCAACATGTCCATATTCAGGGTGCTAGTTACATGGCATATGGGTCCAATGTGTCCATATACTGAGAGCCCCTACATGTCGGACAAGTCCAACATGTTCATATACTGATTGTTACCTACTTGGCATATCAGTCCAACATATCCACGTGCAGAGAGCTGGCTACATTGCAGATGAGGCCAAAATATCCATATGTAGAGAGCTAGCTACATGGCTAGGTACTGCAGCATTTCTATATACAGAGTTCTAGGTACAAGCCAGATGAGTCCAACTTGTATATTTATAAAGAGCTAGCTACATGGCAGAATAGTGCAACATTTCCATATACAGATCTCTAGCTACATGGCAGATGTGTCCAACGTGTCCATACACT
>NW_006408999.1:60189-61407 GCF_000296735.1 Chrysochloris asiatica | reverse complement strand
ACGAATCGGGCTGTAAACCGCAAGGTCAGCAGTTCGAAACTACCAGCTGCTCCGCGGGAGAAAGATGAGGCTTTCTACTCCCGTAAAGATTTACAACCTCGGAAACCCTGTACAGGGTCGCTATGAGTCGGTTCCGACTCCACGGCACATAACAACAACAACAACAACAACAGGTACAAGGCAGATGAGTACAACTTGTCTATATACAGAAAGCAAGCTACATATCAGTACTCCACATGTCCATATTCAGAGTTTTAGCTACATGGCAGATGTGTACAACATGTCCATATACTGAGAGCTAGCTTCAGGGCAGACAAGTCCAATATGTTCATATTCAGAGAGCTACTTACTTGGCAGATCAGCCCAACATATCCATGTACAGAGAGCTTGCTACAATGCAGATGATTTCAAAATGTCCATATAAAGATAGATAACTACATGGCAGGTTAGTGCAATATTTCCATATACAAAGTACTAGCAACATGGCAGATGAGTCCAACATGTTCATATACTGAGAGTTAGCTACAAGAGTGAGGAGTTCAGCATGTGTATATTTAGAGGGCTAGCTACAAGGAAGATGAGTCCAACTTGTCTATATACAGAGAGCTAGCTACATAACAGTATAGTGCAACATTTTCAATATATAGAGTTCTAGGTATAAGGCAGATGTGTCCAACGTGTCCATACACTGAGAGATGGCTATATGGTAGAGAAGTCCAACATGTTCATATACAGGGTACTAGCTACATGGCAGATGAGTCCAACATGTCCATATACTTAGAGTTAGCTACATGGCAGATATTCCAATATGTTCATATACAAAGAGCTATCAACTTTGCAGATCAGTGTAACATATCCATGTACAGAGAGCTAGCTACATGGCAGGGTAGTGCAACATTTCCATATACAGTGATCTAGCTACATGGTAGATGTGTCCAATGTGTCCATATATTGAGAGCTATCTACGTGGCTGACAAGTCCAATATATTCATATACAGAGAGCTACCTACTAGGCAGATCAGTCCAAAATATGCATATACAGAGAGCTAGTTACATGGCAGACAAGTCAAAAATGTCCATATACAGAGAGCTAGCTTCATAGCAGGGTAGTGCAACATTCCCATATAAAGAGTTCTAGCTACAAGGCAGATGAGTCCAACTTGTCTATATACAGAGAGCTAGCTACATGGCAGTGTAGTGCCACATTTCCATATACAG
>NW_006408999.1:49590-59979 GCF_000296735.1 Chrysochloris asiatica | reverse complement strand
AGTTCTAGCTACATGGCAGATGTGTCCAACGTGTCCATACACTGAGAGATAGCTACATGGCAGAGTAGTGCAACATACCCATATAAAGAGTTCTAGCTACATGCCAGATGTGTCCAACGTGTCCATACACTGAAAGATAGCTACATGGCAGACAAGCCCAATATTTTCACATACAGAGAGCTACCTACTTGACAGATCAGTACAACATATCCATGTACAGAGAGATAGCTACATGGCAGACATGTTGAAAATGTCCATATACAGAGAGCTAGCTACATAGCAGAGTAGTGCAACATTATCATATAAAGTGTTCTAGCTACAAGTCAGATGAGTCCAACTTGTCTATATACAGAGAGCTAGCTACATGGCAGTGTAGTGCAACATTTCCATATACAAAGTTCTGACTACATGGCAGATGTGTCCAAGTGTCCATATAATGAGAACTAGCTATGTGGCAGACAAGTCCAATATGTTCATATACAGAGTGCTACCTAATTGGCAGATCTGTCCAACATATCCATGTACAGAGAGCTAGCTACATGGCAGACTCGTCCAAAATGTCCATATACAGAGAGCTAGCTACATGGCAGAGTAGTGCAATACTTCCATATAAAGAGTTCTATCTACATAGCAGCTGTATCCAACGTGTGCATATACTGAGAGCTAACTACATGGCATGGTAGTGCAACATTTACATATACAGAGTTCTTAATAGAAGGCAGATGAGTCCAACTTGTCCATATACAGAGATCTAACTACATGGCAGGATAGTTCAACATTTCTATATACAGAGATCTAGCTATGTGGCATATGTGTCCAATGCGTCCATACATTAAGAAATAGCTACATGGTAGAGTACTCCAACATGTCCATATTCAGGTTACTAGCTGCATAGCAGATATGTCCAACTTGTCCATATGCTGAGAGCCAACTACATGGCACACAAGTCCAATATGTTCATATAAAGAGAGCTAAATACATGGCAGGTAAGTACAACATATCCTTTTACTGAAGGCTAGCTACATGGCAGACAAGTCCAAAATGTCCATATACAGAGAGCTAGCTACATGTCAGGGAAGTGCAACATTTCCATATACTGTGTTCTAGCTGCATGGCAGAAATGTCAAAGGTGTTCATATAGGGAGTGCTGCTTACACGGCAGACAAGTGCAAAATGTTCATATACGGAGAACTAACTACTTGGCAGATCAGTCCAACATATCCATGTACAGAGAGCTAGCAATATGGCAGAGGAGTAGAAAATGTCCATATACAGAGAGCAAACTACATGGTAAGGTAGGGCAACATTTCCATATACAGGGTTCTAGGTACAAGACAGATGAGTACAACTTGTCTATATACAGAAAGCAAGCTACATATCAGAGTACTCCAACATGTCCATATTCAGTAGCTAACTTCTTCACAGATCTGTCCAACATATCCATGTACAGAGAGCTAGCTACGTGGCAGACACGTCCAAAATGTCCATATAGAGAGAGCTAGCTACATGGCAAGATAGGGCAACATTTCCATTTACAGAGTTCTAGTTACAAGGCAGATGAGTCTAATTTGTCTATATACAGAGAGCTAGATACATGGCAGACAAGTGAATATATCCATATACAGAGAGCTAGATACATGGCAGTGTAGAGCATCATTTCCATATACAGAGATCTACCTATATGACAGATATGTCCAATGTGTCCATATACTGAGAGGTACCTACAGGGCAGATCAGTCCAAAATATCCATGTACAGAGAGCAAGCTGCATGGCAGATGAGTCAAAAATGTCCAAAAACGGAGAGCTAACTACATGGCAGGGTACTGCATCATTTCCATATACAGAGTTCAGCTACATGGCAGATGAGTCCAACGTGTCCATATACTGAGAGCTAGCTACATGACAGACAAGTCCAGTATGTTTATATACAGAGAGTTACATACTTGTCAGATCAGTCCAACATATCCATGTACAGAGAGCTAGCTATATGGCAGACGATTCCAAATTGTACATATACAGATAGCTAGCTACATGGCA
Organism: Chrysochloris asiatica; assembly: GCF_000296735.1. Taxonomy (NCBI): domain Eukaryota; kingdom Metazoa; phylum Chordata; class Mammalia; order Afrosoricida; family Chrysochloridae; genus Chrysochloris; species Chrysochloris asiatica. Next base: position 57,941 of record NW_006408999.1, on the reverse strand, counting down.
GGGTAGTAAAACATTTCCATATACAGAGTTCTGGGTACAAGGCAGATGAGTCCAACATGTCGATATACAGAAAGCTAGTACATGGCATAGTATTGCAACGTTTCCAATATATAGAGTTCTATGTATATGGCAGATGTGTCCAACGTGTCCATACACTGAGAGGTAGCTACATGGCAGAGAAGTCCAAAATGTCCATATACAGGGTACTAGCTACATGGCAAATCAGTCCAACATGTCCATATACTGAGAGCTAGCTACATGGAAGACAAGTCCAATATGTTCTTATACAAAGAGCTACCTACTTCGCAGATCAGTGTAACATATCCATGTGCAGAGAGCTAGCTACGTGGCAGACGAGTCCAAAATGTCCATATACAGAGAGTTGGCTACATAGCAGGGTAGGGCAACATTTCCATATACAGAGTTCTAGGTACAAGGCAGATGAGTCCAAACTGTCTATATACAGAGAGCTAGCTATGGCAGGATAGTGCAACATTTCCATATACAGAGTTCTAGCTACGTGTCAGATGTGGCCAACGTGTCCATATACTGAGAACTAGCTACATGGCAGAGTAGTCCAACATGTCAATATTCAGGGTACTAGATACATGGCAGATGTATCCAACGTGTCCATATACTGAGAGTCATCAACATGTCCGACAAGTCCAATATGTTCATATACATAGAACTACCTACTTGGCAGATCTGTCCAACATATCCATGTACAGAGAGCTAGCTACATTGCAGATGAATCCAAAATGTCCATATACAGAGAGCTAGCTACATGGCAGAGTTCTGCAACATTTCCATAAACAGGGTTCTAACTACATGACAGATGAGTCCAAATTGTCCATATTTTGAGAGCTAGCTACATGACAGACAAGTCCAATATGTTCACATACAGATTATGTGAACATGACAGATAGTCCAACAGGTCCATATACTGAGCTTGCTACATAGCAGACAAGTCCCATATGTTTATATACAGAGAGCTAGCTACATGGGAGTGTAGTGCAACATTTCCAAATACAGAGTTCTTGCTACATGGCACATGTGATCATGTGTCCATATACTGAGAGCTAGCTACATGGCAGAATAGTCCAACACATCCATATACAGAGTATTAGCGACATGGCAGATGAATACAACATGTCATATACTGAGAGCTTGCTATATGGAAGAGTAGTCCAACATGTCCCTATACAGAATACTAGCTACATGGAAGATGAGTCCAACATGTTGATATACTGAGAGTTAACTCCATGGCAGATGAATTCTACATGTCCATATACTGATAGTTAGTTACATGACAATTGAGTCCAACATGTTCATATACTGAAAATCAGCTGCATGATAGATTAGTCAAAATGTGTATATAAAGCATACTAGCTACAAGGCAGATCAGTCCAACGTGTTCATACAGGGAGAGCTAGCTACATGGCTAATTAGTCCAAAATGTCCATATACAAAGTCCTAGCTACATGGCAGACAAGTGCAATATGTTCATATGCAGAAAGCTACCTACATGGAAGAACAGTCCAACAGATCCATACACAGAGAACTACCTACATGCCAACCGTGTCTAAAATACCCATATACAGAGAGCTAAGTACATGGCAGTGTAGTTCATCATTTCCATTTACAGAGTTCTAGCTACATGGCTGATGAGTCCAACTTGTCTATATACTGAGAGCTAGCTACATGGCAGAGTCGTCCAACATGACCATATACAGAGTTCTAGCTACATGGCAGATGAGTTCAACATGTCCATATACTGAGAGAGAGCTACATGGCAGATGAGTCCAACATGTTCATAAAGAGACAGCTGGCTACATGGCTGATTAATCCAAAATGTCCATATACTGAGAGCTAGATACATGGCAGACAAGTCCAATATGTTCATATACAGAGAGCTAACTACATGGCAGAGTAATGCAACATTTCCATATACAGAGATCTAGCTAAATGACCGAGGGTACCAACATGTCCTTACACTGAGAGCTACCTACATGTCCATATAATGAAAGTTAGCTACAAGGCAGAGTAGTCCAACATGTCCATATACAGAGTACCAACTTCATGGCAGATGAGTCCAACATGTCCATATACTGAGAGTTATGTCATTGGCAGATGACTCCAACATGTATATATAGAGGTCTAGCTACAAGGCAGATGATTCCAACATGTTCATACAGAAAGAGCTGGATTCATGGCTGACGAGACCAACACGTCCATATACAGAGATCTAGCTACATGGAAGACAATTCCAATATGTTCATAAAGAGAGAGCTACCTACATGGCAGATCAGTTCAGCATATTTATGCACAGAGAGCTAGCTACATGGCAGCGAGTCCAAAATGTCCATATACAGAGAGCTGGCTACATGGCAGGCTAATACAACTTTTCCATATACAGAGCTCTACCTACATGATAAGGAGCTCTGGTAGCGTAGTGATTACGAATCTTGCTGCGAACTTTAAGGTCAATGGTTCAAAACTACCAGTCACTCTGCTGGAGAAAGAAGAGGATTTCTACTCCTGTAAAGGTTTACACCCTCAGAAACCCTGTACAGGGTCGCTATGGGTCGGAAATGACTCAAAGGCACTTAACAACAGCAACAACCTATATGGCAGATGATACCAATGTGTTCATATACTTAGAGCAAGCTACATGGAAGAGTAGTCCAACATGTTCATATACAGAGTACTAGCTACATGGCGGTTGACTCCAACATGTCTGTATACTGAGAGTTAGCCACATGACAGATGAATCCAACATGTGTATGTTTAGAGGGTTACCTACAAGGCAGATGAGTCGAACATGTTCATACACAGAGAGTTGGCTAAACAGCTGATGAGTCAAACAAGTCCATATACAGAGAGCTAGCTACATGGCAGACAACTCCCATATGTTCATATACAGAGATATACCTACATGGCAGTTCAGTCCAACATATCCATGCACAGAGCGCTAGCTACATGGCAGACAAGTCCAAAATGTCCATATACAGAGAGCTAGCTTCATGGCAGAGTAGAGCAACATTTTTCATATACAGAGCTCTAGCTACATCGAAGATGAGACCAATGTGTCCACACACTAAGAGCTAGCTACATAGCAGAGTAGTCCAACATGTCCATATACAGACTTCCAACTACATGGAAGATGCGTCCAACATGTCCATATACTGAGAGCTAGCTACATGGCAAACAAGTCCCATATATTCATATACAGAGAGCTTCCTACATGGCAGATCATTGCAACATATCCAGCACAGAGAGATAGCTAGCCACATGGCAGACAAGTCCAAAATGTCCATATGCAGAGAGCTATCTACATGGCAGATGAGTAAAACATGTGCATACACAGAGTACTAACTACAAGGAAGATGAGTCCAACATGCCCATATACTGAGAGTTAGCTATATGGCAGATGAATCCAACATGTGTATATTTAGAGGGCTAGCTATAAGGCAGATGAGTCTAACATATTCATACAGACAGAGCTGGATACATGGTTGATGATTCCAACATGTCCATATACTGAGAGCTAGTTACTTGATAGAAAAGTCCAATATGTTCATATGCAGAGAGCTAGCTACATGGCCGAGTATTGCAACATTTCCATATACAGAGTAATACCTGCAATGCAGATGAGTCCAACATGTCCATATACTGAGAGCTAGCTACATGGCAGAGTTTTCCAGCATGTCCATATACAGAGTACTAACTATATGGAAGATGAGTCCAACATGTGTATATTTAGAGGGCTAGCTCAAAGGCAGATGATTCCAACATATTCATACAGAGACAGCTGACTACATGGTTGATGAGTCCAACAAGTCCATATACTGAGAGCTACCTACATGGCAGACAAGCCCAACGTGTTCATATACTGAAAGTTAGCAACAGGGCAGAGTAGTCCAACATGTCCATATACAGAGTACTAGTTACATGGCAGATGAGTCCAACATGTCCATATACTGAGAGTTAGCTACATGGCAGATGATTCCAACATGTTCATACAGACAGAGCTGGCTACATGGCAGATGAGTCCAACATGTCCATATACAGAGATCTAGCTAAATGGCAGACAATTTCAATATGTTCATATACAGAGAGCTACCTACATGGCAGACCAATCCAATATATCCATGCACAGAGAGCTAGCAACATGGCAGAAGAGTCCAAAATGTCCATATGCAAAGAGCGAGCTACATGGCAGAGAAGTACAACATTTCCATATACAGAGCTCTACCTACATGGCAGATGAGACCAAGGTGTTCATATACTGAGAGCTAGTTACATCGACGAGTAGTCCAACATGCCCATATACAAAATACTAGCTACATGACAGATGAGTCCAACATGTCCATATACTGAGAGTTAGCTACATGACAGATGAGTCCAACATGTGTATGATTAGAGGGATAGCTACAAAGCAGATGAGTCCAACATGTTGATAAACAGAGAGTGGGCTACATGGCTGATGAGACCAACATGTGCATATACAGAGCGCTAGCTACATGGCAGACAAGTCCCATATGTTCAAATACAGAGATCTACATACATGGCAGATCAGTACAGCATACCTATACACAGAGAGCTGGCTACATGACAGACGAGTCCAAAATGTCCACTACATGACAGAGTAGTGCAACATTTCCATACACAGAGCTCTAGCTATATGGCAGATGAGTCCAACGTGTCCATATACAGAGAGCTAGCTACATGGCAGAGAAGTCCAACATATCCATATACATAGTTCTAGCTACATGGCAGATGAGTCCAACATGTCCATATACTGAGAGTTAGCTTCATGGCAGATGAGTCCAACATATGTATTTTTAGAAGGCTATCGACAACGCAGGTGACTTGGATATATTCATACAGAGAGAGCTGGCTACATGGCTGATGAGTCCAACATGTCCATATACTGAGAGATAGTTACTTGGTAGACAAGTCCAATATGATCATATACAGGGAGCTAACTTCATGTCAGATCAGTCCAGCATATCTATGAACACAGAGCTTGTTACATGCAGACAATTCTAAAATGTCCATATACAGAAATCTAGCTACATGACAGAGTAGTGCAACATTTTCATATACCGAGTTATTGCTACATAGCAGATGAGTCCAACGTGTCCAAATACTGAGAGCTAACTACATGGCAGAGAAGTTCAACATGTTTATATACAGAATACTAGCTACATGACAGATAAGTCCAACATGTCTGTGTAGTGAGAGTTAGCTACATGGCAGATGAGTTCAACTTGTGTGTATATAGAAGACTAGCTACAAGGAAGATGAGTCCAACATGTTAATACTGAGAGTGTTAGATACATGGCTGATGAGACCAACATGTCCATGTAGAGAGAGCAAACTACATGGCAGACAAGTCCAATACGTTCATATACAGAGAGCTACCTACATGGCAGATCAGTTCAACATAACCATGCACACACCTAGCTACATGGCAGACGAGTCCAAAATGTTCATGTACAGATACCTAGCTACATGGCAGAGTAGTGCATCATTTCTATATACAGATTTCTAGCTACATGGCAGATAAGTCCAACATGTCCATATACTGAGAGCCAGCTTCATGGCAGATGAGTCCAACATGTCCATATACAGAGTGTTAGCTACATGGCAGATGAGTCCGACATGTATATATAGAGGACTAGCTTCAAGACAGATGAGTTCAACATATTCATACACAGAGAGCTGGCTACATGGCTGATTAGTACACCATGTACATATACTGAGAGTTAGCTACATGGCAGATGAGTCCAACATGTATATATAGAGGACTAGGTACAAGACAGATGACTCCAACATGTTAATACAGAGAGAGCTGGCTAGATGGCTGAAGAGACCAACATGTTCATATACAGAAAGCTAGCTTTTCTCTGTATGAACAGAGATCAGTCCAACATATCCATTCAGAGAGCAAGCTACATGGCACATGAGTCCAAAATGTCCATATACAGATAGCTAGCTGCACAGCAGAGTAGTGCATCGCTTTCACATGCAGAGTCCTAGCTACATGGCAGATTAGTCCAATGTTTCCATATACTGAGTACTAGCTACATGACAGATGAGTACAACATGTTCAAATACTGAGAGTTAGCTACAATTCAGATGATACCAACATGTGTATATTTAGAAAGCTAGAAACAAGGCAGATGATTCTAACATATTCTTACAGAGAGCTGGCTATATGGCTGATGAGTCCAACATGTCCATATACTGAGAGATAGTTACTTGTGACACAAGTCCCATATGTTCATATGCAGAGAGCTACCTACATGGCTGGCAGATCAGTCCAGCATATCTATGCACAGAAAACTAGCTACATGGCAGATAAGTCCAACATATCCATGAACAGAGAACTAGCTACATGGCAGACGAGTCCAAAATCTCCATATGCAGAGAGCTAGGTACATGACAGAGTAGTGCAACATTTCCAAATACAGAGTTCTAGCTACATGCCAGATGAGTCCAACGTGTCCATATACTGACAGCTCCTACATGGCAGACAAGTCCAATATGTTCATATACAGAGAGCTACCTACATGGCAGATGAGTCCAACATATCCATGCACAGAGAGCTCGCTACATGGCAGACGAGTCCAAAATGTCCATATACAGATTGCTAGCTATATGGCAGAGTAGGGCACCATTTCCATATACAGATATCTAGCTACATGGCAGATGAGTCCAACGTGTGCATATACTGAGAGCCAGCTACATGGCAGACAAGTCCAAAGTGTCCATATACTGAGAGCTAGCTACAGGGCAGAGTAGTCCAGCATGTCCATATACAGAGTACCAGATACATGGCAGATGAGTCCAACATGTCCATATACCGAGAGCTAGTTACTTGGTAGACAAGTCCCATAAGTTCATATGCAGAGAGCTATGGCCATGGCAGATCAGTCCAACATGTATATGCAAAGAGGGCTAGCTACATGGCAGACTAGTCCAAAGTGACCATATACAGATCATTTGATACATGATAGAGTAGTGCAATATTTCCATATATAGAATTCTAGCTACATGGCAGATGAGTCCAACGTGTCCATATATTGAGAGCTAGTTACATGGCATAGGAGTCCAACATGTGTATATTTAGAGGACTATCTAAAAGCCAGATGAGTCGAGCATATTCATACAGAGAGAGCTGGCTACATGGCTGATGACACTAACATGTCCATATACTGAGAGACCAGTCCCATATATTCATATAAAGTGAACTACCTACATGACAGATCAGTAGAACATATCCATGCACAGAGAGCTAGCTACATGGCAGATGAATCAAAAATGTCCATATACACAGAGCTAGCTACATGACAGAGTAGTGCAACATTTCCATATACGCAGTTCTTTATACATGGCAGATAAGTCCATGTGTCCATATACTGACAGCTAGCTAAATGGCAGAGTAGACCAACATGTCCATATACAGAGTACAATCTACATGTTAGATGAGTCCAACATGTCCATATACTGAGAGTTAGCTACATGGTAGATGAGTCTAACATGTGTATATATAGAGCACTAGCTACAAGGCAGATGAGTCCAACATGTTCATACAGAGAGAGCTGGTTACATGGCTGATGAGTCCAACATGTCCATATACAGAAAGCTTGCTAAATGGTAGACAATTCCAATATTTTTATAAATAGTGAACTGCATGGCAGATCAGTCTAACATATCCATGCACGGAGAGCTAGCTACATGGCAGACGAGTTCAAAATGTCCATATAGAGAGTACTAGCAACATAGAAGTTGAATCCAATATGTCCATATATTGAGAGTTAGCTACATGGCAGATGAGACCAACGTGTTCATATGCTGAGAGCTAGCTATATGGCAGATGAATCAATCATGTCCATGTACTGAGAGTCAGCTACATGACAGATGAGTCCAACATGTGTATGTTTAGAGGGTAGGTTTCAAGGCAGATGAGTCCAACATGTTAATACACAGAGAACTGGTTGCATGGCAGGCAAGTCCTAAATGTCCATATAGAGAGAGCTAACTACATGGCAGAGTAGTGCAACATTTCCTTATACAGAGCTCTAGCTAAATGGCAGATGGGTCCAATGTGTCTATATACTTAGAGCTAGCTACATAGCAGAGCAGTCCAACATGTCCATATACAGAGAACTAGCTACATGTCAGGTGAATACAACATGTCCATATACTGACAGTCAGCTACATGACACATCAGTCCAACATGTGTATGTTTACAGCATTATCTAAAAGGCAGATAACTCAAACATGTTCATACACAGAGAGCTGGCTACATGGCTGATGAGTCCAACATGTCCATATACAGA
>NW_006408999.1:41542-45736 GCF_000296735.1 Chrysochloris asiatica | reverse complement strand
AGAGAGAGGAGTAGCTACAAGGCACATGAGTCCAATATGTTCATACATAGAGAGCTGGCTACATGACTGATGAGTCCAACATGTCAATATACAGAGAGCTGACTACATGGCAGAGAACTCCAACATGTCCATAAACAGAGAGCTATCTACATGGCAGATCAGTCCAACTTATCCATGCACAGAGAGCTAGCTGCATTTCAGAGGAGTCCAAAATGTGCATATACAGAGAGTTAGGTACATGGCAGAGTAGTGCATCATTTCAATATACAGAGTTCAAGCTACAATGCAGAAGAGTCCAAAGTGTCCATATATTGAGAGCTACCTACATGGCAGACAAGTCCAATATGTTCATATACAGAGAGCTACCTACTTGGCAGATCAGTCCAAGATATTCATGGACAGAGAGCTAGCAACATGGCAGACGAGTTTACAATGTCCATATACAGAGAGCTAGATACATGAAAGGGCAGTGCAACATTTCCATACAAAGAGACCTAGCTATAAGGGAGATGAGTCCAACTTGTCTATATACAGAGAGCTAGCTACATGGAAGAGTAGTGCAACATTCCCATATACAGAAGTCTAGGTACACGGCAGATATGTCCAACGTGTCCATATACTGAGAGCTAGCTACAAGTCAGAGTAGTCAATCAAGTCCATATACAGGGTACTAACTACATGGCAGATGAGAACAACATGGCCATATACTGAGAGCTAGCTACATGGCAGACAAGTCCTATATGTTCATATATAGAAAGTTACCTACTTGGCAGATCATTCCATCATATCCATGTACAGAGAGCTAGATACATGGCAGATGAGTCCAAAATGTCCAAATACAGAAAGCTAGCTACATAGCTACAGAGAATTGCATCATTTCAATATATACAGTTCAACGTACACGGCAGATGAGTCCACAGTGTCCACATACTGAGAAATACCTACATGGAAGACAAGTCCAATATGTTAATATACAGAGAGCTAGCTACTTGGCAAATCAGAACAACATATCCATGTACAGAGAGCTAGCTACATGACATACGTGTCCAAAATGTCCATATACAGAGAGCTAGCTATATGGCAGGGTAGTGCAACATTTCCATATACAGACTTCTAGGTTCATGGCAGATGTGTCCAACGTATACATATACTGAGAGCTACCTATATGGCAGACAAGTACAATATGTTCACATACAGAGAGCCAACTACTTGGCAGATCAGTCCAACATATCCATGTACAGAGAGCTAGCTACATTGCAGACGAGTCCAAAATATCCATATATAGAGAGCTAGCTATATGGCAAGGTATTGCAACATTTTCATATACAGAATTCTAGCTACAAGGCAGATGAGTCCAACTTGTCTATATACAGAAATCTAACTACATGTCAAGGTAGTGCAACATTTCCATATACATAGTTCTAGCTACATGGCAGATGTGTCCAACATGTCCATATACTGAGAGCTAGGTACATGTCAGACAAGTCCAATATGTTCATATAAAGAGCTACCTACTTGACATTTCAGTCAAACATATTCATGTACAGAGAGCTAGCTACATGGCAGACGTGTCCAAAATGTTCGTATACAGAGAGCTAGCTACATGGCAGATGTGTCCAAATGTTTATATAGAGAGAGATCGCTACATGGCAGAGTAGTCCAACATGTCCATATACTGAGAGTTAGCTACATGGCAGATGAATCCAACATGTGTATATTTACAGGATAAGCTACTAAGCAGATGAGTCCAACATGTTCATACAGAGAGACATATCTATATGGTTGATGATTCCAACATGTCCATATACTGACAGTGACCTATATGGCAGACATGTCCAATAAGTTCATATACAGCAGCTACTTACATGGCAGATGAGTCCAACATATCCATGTACAGTGGGCTAGCTACATGGCAGATGAGTTCAAAATTTCCATATACAGAGAGTTAGCTACATTCAGAGTAGTGCAACATGTCCATATACAGAGTTCTAGCTACACGGCAGATGATTCCAAAATGTGCATATACATAGAGCTAGCTACATGGCAGAGTAGTCCAACATGTACAAATACAGAGTAGTAGCTACATGGCAGATGAGTCCAACATGTCCATACACTGAAAGTTAGCTACACGTAAATGAGTCCAACATGTTCATATAGAGAGAGCTGGCTACATGGCTGATGAGTCCCACATGTCCATATAGTGAGTTCTAGCTCCATGGCAGATGAATCCAACTGGTCCACCTTGTTCAAATACAGAGTTGTAACTACATGGCAGATGAGAATGTGTCCATATACTGAGAGCTAACTACATAGCAGAGTAGTACAATATGCCCATATACAGAGTACTAGCTACAGGGCAGATGAGTACAACATGTCCACAACCTGAGAGTTAGCTACATGGCAGATGATTCCAACATGTATATATAGAGAGGTCTAGCTACAATGCAGATGAGTCCAACATGTTCACACAGAGAGAGTTGTCTACATGGCTGATGAGTCCAACATGTCCATAAACAGAGAGCAACATACATGGCAGAGAAGTCCAATATGTTCATAAACAGAGAGCTACCTACATGGCAGATCAGACCAACTTATCCAAGCACAGAGAGTTAGCTACATGGCAGACGAGTAAAACAATGTCCATATATAGAGAGCTAACTACATGGCACAGTAGTGCCACATTTCCATATCCAGAGCTCTAGCTAACTGGAGATGAGTCCAATGTGTCCATATACTGAGATCTAGCTACTTGGCAGAGTACTTCAATATGTCCATATACAGAGTACTAGCTACATGGCAGATGAGTCCAAGTCGTTTATATATTGAGAGTTAGCTACGTGGAAGGTGAGTCCAACAAGTGTATATATAGAGGACTAACTACAAGGCAGATGATTCCAACATATTCATACACAGAGAGCTGGCCATATGACTGATGAGGCCAACATGTCCATATACAGAGAGCTAGCTGCATGAAAGAGAATTCCTATATGTTCATATACAGAGAGCGACCTACATGGCAGATCTGTATATCATATCCATGCACAGAGAGCTAGCTACATGGCAGACGAGTCCAAAATATTCATATACAGAGAGCTAGCTACAGGGTACAGTAGTGCAACATTTCCATATACAGAGCTCTAGCTACATGGCAGATGAGATCAATGTGTCCATATATTGAGAGTTAGCTACATGGCAGAGTAGACCAATGTGTCCATATACAGAGTACGAGCTACATGGCAGATGAGTCCAACATGTCCATATACTGAGAGTTAGCTACATGGCAGATGAGCCCAACATGTGTATATTTAGAGGAGGAACTACAAGGCAGATGAGTCCAACATGTTCATAAAGAGAGAATCAGCTACATGTCTGAGTCCAACATGACCATATACAGAGATATAGCTACATGTCAGACAAGTCCAATAAGTTCATATGCAGATCAGGCCAACATATCCATGGACAGAGAGATAGCTACATGGCAGTCGAGTCAAAAAAAGTTCATATAGAGAAAGCTAGCTACATAGCAAAGTAGTGCAACATTTCCATATAAAGAATTTGAACTACATGGCAGATGAGTCCTACATGTCCATATACTGAGAGTTGGCTGCATGGCAAATGAGTTCCACATGTGTATATATAGAGGATTAGGTACAAGTCAGATGAGTCCAACATGTTTATACAGAGAGTGCTGGCTACATGGCTGATAAGTCCAAAATGTCCACGTACAGGGTACTAGCTACATGGCAGAAGAGTCCAACATGTCCATATACTGAGAGCTAGCTACATGGCAGACAATTTGAATATGTTCATATACAGATCAGTCCAACATATCCATGTAGAGAGAGCTAGCTACAAGGCAGACTAGTTCAAAATGACCATATACAGAGAGCTAGCTACATGGCAGGGTAGTGCAACATTTCCATGTACAAAGTTCTCACAACAAGGTAGATGAGTACAACTTGTCTATATACAGAAACGAGCTACATGGCAGAGTAGTGCAACATTTCCATATATAGAGTTCTAGGTACGTTGCAGATGTATCCAACGAGTCTATATACTGAGAGCCAACTACATGGCAGAGTAGTCCAACATGTCCAGATACAGAGTACTAGATACATGGCAGAGTAGTCCAACATATCCATATACTGAGAGCTATCTATATAGTTGTTGTTGTTGTTGTTGTTAAGTGGCGTC
>NW_006408999.1:40375-40987 GCF_000296735.1 Chrysochloris asiatica | reverse complement strand
AGCCCAACATGTCCATATACAAAGTACTAGCTACATGGCAGTTGAGTACAACATGCCCATATACTGAGAGCTAGCTACATGGCAGACAAGTACAATATGTTCATATGAAGAGAGCTACCTCTTTGGCAGATCTGTCCACCATATCCATGTACAGAGAGCAAACTACATGGCAAAAAAATCAAAAATGCCCGTATACAGAGAGCAAGCTACATGGCAGGGTAGTGCAACATTTCCATATACAGAGTTCTAGGTACAAAGCAGATGAGTCCAAATTGTCTATATACTGAGAGCTAGCTACATGGCAGAGTAGTGCAACAGTCCCATATACAGAGTCCCAGGTTCATGGCAGATGTGTCCAACATATCCATATACTGAGAGCTAGCTGCATGGCAGAGTTGTCCAAAATGTCCATATACTGTGTACTGGCAACAAGGCAGTTGTGTCCAATGTGTCCATATACTGAGAGTTACCTACATGGCAGAGAAGTACAACATGTTCATATACAGTGTTCTAGCTACATCGCAGAGGAGTCCAGCATGTCCATATATTGAGAGCTAACTACATGGCAGACAAGTCCAATATGTTCATATACAGAGAGCTACCTACTTGACA
>NW_006408999.1:36640-39279 GCF_000296735.1 Chrysochloris asiatica | reverse complement strand
AGATCAGTCCAACATATCCATGTATAGAGAGCTAGCTACATGGCATACAAGTCCAAAATGTCCATATACAGAGAGTTAGCTACATAGCTGGGTAGTGCAACATTACCATATACAGAGTTCTAGGTACATGGCAGATGTGTGCAACATGTCCATATACTGAGAGATAGCTACATGGAAGATCAGTGTAACATACCCATGTACAGAGAGCTTGCTAAATGGCAGACGAGTCCAAAATGTCCATATACAGAGAGCTAGCTACATGGCAGATCAGTCCAACATGTCCATATATAAAGTACTAGCTACATGGTAGTTGAGTCCAACATGTCCATATGCTGAGAGCTACCTACATGGTAGACAAGTCCAATATGTTAATATATAGAGAGTTACCTACTTGGCAAATCAGTCCAACATATTCATGTACAGAGAGCTAGATACATGGCAGACGATTCCAAAATATACATATACAGAGAGGTTGCCTCATGGCAGGGTAGTGCTATATTTCCATATACAGAGTTCAAGCAACAACGCAGATGAGTCCAACTTGTCGATATACAGAGAGCTAGGTACATGGCAGAGTAGTGCAACTTTTCTATACATAGAGCTCTAGCAACATGTCACATGTGTCCAATGTGTCCATATACTGAGAGCTACCTACATGGCAGTTGAGTCCAACATGTCCATATACAAAGTACTAGCTACATGACAGTTGAGTCCAACATGTCCATATACTGAGAGCTAGCTACATGGCAGACAAGTCCAATATGTTCATGTCAAGAGAGCTACCTCCTTGGCAGATCTGTCGACCATATCCATGTACAGAGAGCAAGCTACATGACAGGCTAGTGCTATATTTCCATATACAGAGTTCTAGCTATAAAGCAGATGAGTCCAACTTGTGTATATAGAGAGAGCTATCTACATAACAGAATAATACAACATACCCATTGAGAGTTCTAGGTACATGGCAGATGTGTCCAACGTATCCATATAATGACAGCTAACAACATGGTAGAGTAGTCCAACATGTCCATTTACAGTGTTCTAGCTACATGGCAGATGTGCCCAACATGTCCATATACTGAGAGCTAGCTACATGCCAGACAAGTTCAATATGTTCATATACAGACAGCTACCTAATTGGCAGATCAGTCCAACATATCCATGTACAGAGAGTTAGCTACATGGCAGACAAGTCCAAAATGTCCATATACAGAGAGCTAGCTACATGGCAGGGTAGTGCAACATATCCAAATACAGAGTTCTAGCTACAAGGCACATGAGTCCAACTTGTCTATATATAGAGAGTTACCTACACGGCAGAGTAGTGCAAAATTTCCATATACAGAGTTCTAGGTACATGGCAGATGTGTCCAACATGTTCATACACTGATAGCTAGCTACATGGCAGAGCAGTCCCACGTGTCCATATACAGGGTACTAGCAGCATGGCAGATGAGTACAACATGTCCACATACTGAGAGTTATCTACATGGCAGATATCTACATGAGTCCAGCATGGGTATATTTAGAGAGCTAGCTACAAGGCAGATGAGTCCATCATGTCTATATACAGAGAGTTAGGTACATGGCAGGGTAGGGCAACGTTTCCATATACAGAGTTCTATCTACAAGGAAGATGAGTCCAACTTGTCTATATACAGAGAGCTAGCTACATGGCAGAGTAGTACAACATGTCCATATACAAAGTACTAGCTACATCGCAGAGGAGTCCAGCATGTCCATATACTGAGTTGTAGCTACATGGCAGACAAGTCCAATATATGCACATAAAGAGAGCTACCTACTTGGCAGATGAATCCAACATATCCATGTACAGAGAGCTAGCTACATGTCAGACAAGTCCAAAATGTCCATATACAGAGAGCTAGCTACATGGCATAGTAGTGCAACATTTCCATATACAGATTTCAAGCTACATGGCAGATGAGCCCAATGTGTCCATATATGAGAGTTAACTACATGACAGATGAGTCCAGCATGTATATATTTTGAGGGCTAACTACAAGACAGATGAGTCCAACATGTCTTTATACAGAGAGCTAGGTATAATTCAGGGCAGTGCAACATTTCCATATAGAGAGTTCTAGCTACAAAGCAGATGAGTCCAACTTGTCTATATACAGAGAACTAGCTACATGGCCGAGTAGTACAACATGTCCATATACAGAGTACTAGCTACATCGCAGAGGAGTCCCGCATGTCCATATACTGAGAGCAAGATACGTGGCAGACAAGTCCAATATGTTCATATAGAGAGAACTACCTACTTGACAGATCAATCCAGCATATCCATGTACAGAGAGTGATCTACATGTCAGACGAGACCAATATATCCATATACAGAGAGCTAGCTTCTTGGCATGGTAATACATCATTTCCATATACAGGCAGATGACTGCAACTTGTATATATACAGAGAGCTAACTACATGCCAGTTTAGTACAACATATCCATATACAGTGTTCTAGCTACATGTCAGATTTATCCAATGCATCCATATACTGAGAGCTAGCTACATGGAAGACAAGTCCAATATATTCTTATTCATAGAGCTACCTACATGGCAGATCAGTTCAACATATCCATGTACAGAGAGCTAGCTATATGGCAGAGGAGTC
>NW_006408999.1:32023-36185 GCF_000296735.1 Chrysochloris asiatica | reverse complement strand
CGAGTCCAAATGTCCATATACAGAGAGCAAGCTACATGGCAGGGTAATGCAACATTTCCATATACAGAGTTCTAGCTACATGGCCAATGAGTCCAAAGTGTCCATATACTGAGAGCTACCTAAATGGCAGAAAAGTCCAATATGTTCATATACACAGAGCTACCTACTTTGCAGATCAGTGTAACATATCCATGTACAGAGAGCTAGCTACATGGCAGACAAGTCCAAAATATCCATATACAGAGAGCTAGCTACATGGCAGTGTAGTGCAACATTTCCATATACAGATTTCAAACTACAAGGCAGATGAGTCGAACTTGTCTATATACGGAGTTCTAGCGACATGGCAGATTTGGCAAAGGTGTTCATATTCTGAGAGTTACCTTCATGGCAGACAAGTCCAATATGTTCACATACAGAGAGCTAGCTACATGGCAATGTAGGGCAATGTTTCCATATACAGAGTTCTAGCTACAAGGCAGATGAGTCCAACATATCCATATACAGAGAGTTAGCTACATGGCAAGGTAGGGAAACATTTCCATATTCACATTTCTAGCTACATGGCAGATGTGTACAACGTTTCCATATACTGAGAGCTAGCTACATGGCAGACAAGTTCAATATTTTCATATACAGATATCAGTCCAACATATTCATGTACAGAGAGCTAGCTACAAGGAAGACGAGTCCAGAATGCCCATATACAGACAGCTACCTACATGACAGGGTAGTGCAATATTTCCATATACAGAGTTCTAGTTACATGACAGAAGTGTCCAAAGTGTCCATATACTGAGAGGTACCTACATGGCAGAGTAGTCCAACACGTCCATATACAGGGAACTAGCTACATGGCAGATGAGTTCAACATGTCCATACACAGAGAGGTAGCTACAAGGCAGAAAAATCCAGTATGTTCATAAACAGATACCTATCTACTTGGCAGATCAGTCCAACATATCCATTTACAGAGAGCTAGCTACATGTCAGACGAGTCCAAAATCTCCATAAAAGAGAGCTAGCTACATGAAAGGGTAGTGCAACACTTCCATATACAGAGTTCTAGCTATAAGGCAGATGAGTCCAATTTGTCTATATACAGAGATCTAGATACATGGCAGAGTACTCCAACATGTCCATATTCAGAGTTCTTGCTACATGGAAGATGGGTACAACGTTTCCATATACCGAGAGCTAGCTACATTTCAAACAATTCCAATATGTTCATATACAGAGAGCTACCTAATTGGCAGATACGTCCAACATATCCATGTACAGAGAGCTAGATACGTGGCAGAGAGTTCCTACATGTCCATATAAAGAGTACTAGTGACCTGGCTAATGAGTTCAACATGTACATTTATTGAGAGCTAGTTATATGGCAGACAAGTCACATATGTTCGTATACAGGGAGCTAATTACTTGGCAGATCAATCCAACAAATCCAAGTACAGAGAGCTCGTTACATGGCAGAAGAGTCCAAAATATCCATGCACAGAGAGCTAGCTGCATGGCAGACGTGTCCAAAATGACCATATACACAGAGCTAGCTATAAACAGGGTAGTGTAATATTTCAATATATAGAGTTCTTGCTACATGGCGGATTAGTCCAACATATTCATATACTGAGAGCTACCTACTTGGCAGATCATTACAACATATACATGTACAGAGAGCTAGCAACATGGCAGAAGATTCCAAATTGTCCACAAACAAAGAGCTAGCTACATGGCAGTGTAGTGCAACATTTCCATATACAGAGTTCTAGCTACAAGGCAGATGAGTCCAACTTGTCCATATACTGAGAGCTAGATACATGGCAGAGTACTCCGAATTGTCCATATAAAGTGTTCTAGTTACATGGCAGATAAGTCCAACATGTCCATATACTGAGAGCTAGTTATATGGCAGACGAGTCCAAAATTTCCGTGTAGACAGAGCTAGCCACTTTGTAGATCAGTCCAACATATCCATGTATAGGGAGTTAGCTACATGGCAGATGAGTCCAAAATGTCCATAAACAGAGAGCTAGCTACATGGCAGGGTTGTGCAACTTATCCATATACCGAGTTCTAGCTACAAGGCAGAAGAGTCCAACATGTCAATATATAGAGAGCTAGCTACATGGCAGGGTTGTGCAACATTTCCATATAAAGAGTTCAAGCTAAATGGCAGATGATTTCAAAGTGTTCATATACAGACAGCTAGCTACATGGCAGAGAATTCCAACATGTCCATATAAAGAGTACTAGAGACTTTGCTAATGAGTCCTACATTTGCATTTATTGAGAGCTAGCAGGGTCGCTATGGGTCGGATCCGACTCGATGGTACTTAACAACAACAACAAAGCTACATGGCAGACAAGTCCCATATGTTCATTTACAGAGAGCTACCTACTTGTCAGATCAATCAAACAAATCCATGTACAGAGAGCTAGCTACATGGCAAAAGCATCCAAAATATCCATGCACAGAGAGCTAGCTGCATGGCAGACGTGTCCAAAATGACCATATACAGAGAGCTAGCTATATGCATGGTAGTGTAACATTTCCATATACAGAGTTCTTGCTACATGGCAGATGAGTCAAACATGTTCAAATACTGAGAGCTAGCTACATGGCAGACAAGACCAATATGTTCATATACAGAGAGCTACCTTCTTGGCAGTCAGTACAACATATACATGTACAGAGAGCTAGCTACATGGCAGAAGATTCCAAAATGTCTACATACAGAGAGCTAGCTACATGGCAGGATAGTGCAACATTACCATATACAGTGTTCTAGCTACAAGGCAGATGAGTCCAATTTGTCTACATACAGATTGTTAGCTACATGGAAGAGTGTTCCTATACTGAGAGCTAGCTACATGGCAGAGTAGTCCATCATGTCCATATAAAGAGTAATAGTGACCTGGCTAATGAGTCCAGCTGAGTCTAACTTGTCTATATACAGGGTACTAGCTACATGGCAGATGAGTCCAAAGTGTGCACATACTGAGCGCTAGCTACATGGTAGACAAGTCCAATATGTTCATTTACAGAGATCTACCATCTTTTCACATCAGCCCAATATATCCATGTACAGAGAGCTAGCTACATGGCAGACGAGTCCAAAATGCCCATATACAGACAGCAGGCTACATGGCAGAGTAGTGCAACATTTCCATATAAAAAGTTGTAGCTACAAGGCAGTTGTGTCCAACTTGTCTACATAATGAGAGCTAGCGACATGACAGACAAGTCCAATAGGTTCATATTAAGAGAGATACCTTCTTGGCAGATCAGCCCAACATATCCATGTACAGAGAGCTAGCTATATGGCAGACGAGTCTAAAATATCCATATACAGAGAGCTAGCCACATGGCAGTGTAGTGCAACATTTCCATATACAGAGTTCTAGCTGCAAGGTAGATGAGTCCAACTTGTTTATATACAGAGAGCTAGCTACATGGCAGAGTAGTGTATCATTTTCATATACAGGGTTCTAGCTACATCCAACATGTCCATATACAGAGTGCTAGCTACATGGCAGAGCAGTACATCATTTCCATATACAGAGTTCAAGCTACATGGCAGATGAGTTCAAAGTGTTCATATAGTGAGAACTAGCTACATGGCAGAGTACTCCAACATGCCCTTATAAAGAGTACTAGCGACCTGGCTAATGAGTCCAACACGTCCATATATTGAGAGCTAGCTACATGGCAGACAAGTCACATATGTTCATATACAGAGAGCTACCTACTTGGCAGATCAATCCAACGAATCCATGTACAGAGAGCTAGCTACATGGCAGAAGAGTCCAAAATATCCATGCACAGAGAGCTAGCTGCATGTCAGACGTGTCCAAAATGACCATATAGAAAGCTAGCTATATGAAGGATAGTGTAACATTTCCATATACAGAGTTCTTGCTACATGGCCGATGAGTCCAACATGTTCATATACTGAGAGTTAGCTACATGGCAGACAAGTCCAATACGTTCATATACACACAGCTACCTACTTGGCAGATCTGTACAACATATCCATGTACAGAGAGCCACATACATGGCAGACGATTCCAAAATGTCCATATACAGAGAGCTAGCTACATGGCAGGGTAGTGCAACATTTCCATATACAGAGTTCTAGCTACAAGGCAGATGAGTCCA
>NW_006408999.1:30265-31923 GCF_000296735.1 Chrysochloris asiatica | reverse complement strand
GATGAGTCCAACTTGTCCATATACAGAGAGCTAGCTAGATTGCAGTGTAGTTCAACATTTCTGTATACAGAGTTCTAGCTACATGGCAGGTCAGTCCAGCATGTCCATATACAGGGTACGAGCTACATGACAGATGAGTCCAACATGTGCATATACTGAGAGCTAGCTACATGGCAGACAAGTCCAAAATGTCCATATTTAGAGAGTAACCTAATTGAAGATCAGTGCAACATAACAGTGTACAGAGAGCTAGCTACATAGCAGAAGAGTCCAAAATTTCCATATACAGAGAACTAGCTACATTGCTGGGTACTGCAACATTTCCATATACAGAGTTCTATCTACAAGACAGATGAGTCCAACTTCTCTATATACAGATTGTTAGCTACATGGAAGAGTAGTGCACATTTCCATTTACAGAGTTCTAGCTACATGACAGATGTGTCCAACGTGTCCATATACTGAGAGCTAGCTATATGGCAGAGTAGTCCAACGTGTCCATACACAGAGAGCTAGCTTCATGGCATGGTAGTGTAATATTTCCATATACAGAGTTCTAGCGACAAGGCAGAGGAGTCCAACATGTCCATATACTGAGAGCTATCTACATGGAAGACGAGTCCAAAATGTCCGTAAACAGAGAGCTAGCTACATGGCAAGGTTGTGCAACATATCCATATACCGAGTTCTAGCTACAAGGCAGATGAGTCCAACTTGTCTATATACAGAGAGCTAGCTTCATGGCAGAATAGTGCAAGATTTCCATATACAGAGTACTAGTTAAATGGCAGATGAGACCAACATGTCCATATACTGAGAGTTAGCTACATGGCAGATGAGTCCAACATGTGTATATTTAGATGGCTACCTACAAGGTAGATAAGTCTAACTTGTCTATATACAGAGTGCTGTCTACATGGCAGAATAGTGCAACATTTCCATATACCGGGTACTAGCCACATGGCAGGTGGGTCCAACATGAGCATATACTGAGAGCTAGTTACATTGCAGAGAAGGCCAATAGGTTCATATACAGAGAGCTACCAACTTGGCAGATCAGTCCAACATATCCATGTACAGAGAATTAGTTACATGCAGAGAAGTACAAAATGTCTATATACAGAAAGTTAGATACATGGCAGGGTAGAGCAACATTTCCATATACAGACTTCAAGCCACAAGGCAGATTAGTCCAAAGTATTCATATACTGAGAGCTAAGTACTTGGCAGAGTAGTCCAACATGTCCATATAGAGTACTAACTACGTGGGTGATGAGTACAACATGTACATATATTGAGAGCTAGCTACATGGCCAGGTAGAGCAACATTTCGACATACAGTGTTCTAGCTACATGACAATGTGTCAATATACTGAGAGCTACCTACATGGCAGATCAGTCCAACATGTCCATATACAGAATACAAGCTACATGGTAGATGATTCCAACATGTCCATATACTGAGAGCTAATTACATGGCAGATCAGACCAACAAATCCATGTACAGAGAGCTAGCTACATGTCAGATGAGGCCAAAATGTCCATATACAGAGAGCTAGTTACATGGCAGAATAGTGCATCGTTTCCAAATACAGAGTTCTAGCTACATGGCAGATGTGTCCAACGTGTCCATATACTGAGAGCTAGCTACATGACAG
>NW_006408999.1:13798-30160 GCF_000296735.1 Chrysochloris asiatica | reverse complement strand
CTAGCTACATGGCAGAGTAGTGCATCATTTCCATATACAGAGTTCAAGGGACATGGCAGATGAGTCCAAGTTATTCATATATTGTGAGCTAGTTAAATGGCAGAGTAGTGCAACATGTGTATATACAGAGTACTAGCTACATTGCAGATGACTACAACATGTCCATATACTGAGAGCTAGCTACATGGCAGACAAGTCCAATATATTCATACACAGAGAGCTAACTACATGGCAGATCAGTCCAAAATATCCATTCACAGAGAGCTAGTGACATGTCAGACGAGTCCAAAATGTCCATACACAGAGAGCTAGCTAAATGACAGAAGAGTACATCATTTCCATATACAGTGTTCAAGCTATATGGCAGATGAGTCCAAAGTTTTCATATACTGAGAACTAGTTACATGGCTGAGTAGTCCATCATGTCCATATAAACAGTACTAGCTATATGGCAGATGTGTCCAACATGTCCATATACTGAGAGTTACCTACATGGCAGATCTGTCCAAAATATCCATGTACAGAGAGATCGCTACATGACAGACGTGTCCAAAATATCCATATACAGAGAGCTAGCTATATGCACAGTAGTGCAACATTTCCATATACAGAGTTCTAGCTACATGGCAGATGATTCCAACATGTCCATATACTGATAGCTAGCTACATGGCAGACAAGTCCAATATTTTCATATACAGAAAGCTAGCTACATGACAGGGTGGTGCAACATTTCCATATAAAGAGTTCTCTCTAGATGGTAGATGTGTCCAATGTGTCCATATACTGAGAGCTAGCTTCATGGCAGAGTAGTTCAACATGTCCATATACAGGGTACTAGCTACATGGAAGATGAGTCCAACATGACCATATATTAAGAGCTAGCTATATTGCAGACAAGTCCAATAGGTTTATATACAGACAGCTACCTACTTGGCAGATCAGTCCAACATATCCATATACACAGAGTTAGCTACATGGAAGAGGAGTCGAAAATGTCCATATACTGAGAGCTACCTACATGGCAGGGTAGTGTAACATTTCCATATACAGAGTTCAAGCCACAAGGCAGATGAGTCCAAAGTGTTCATATACTGAGAGCTAGGTACATGGAAGAGTAGTCCAACATGTCCATACAAAGATTACTAGCTACCTGGGTAATGAGTCCAACATGTGCATATACTGAGAGCTAGCTACATGGCAGATCAGTCCAACATGTCCATATACAGAGTACTAGCTACATGGTAGATGATTCCAACATGTCCATATATTGAGAGCTAGCTACATGGCAGACAAGTCCAATATGTTCATATATAGAGAGCTACCTACTTGGCACATCAGTCCAACATATCCATGTACAGAGAGCTAGCTACATGGCAGACGTATCCAAAATGCCCATATACTGAGAGCTAGCTACATGGCAGATTAGTCCAAAATATCTACGCACAGAAAGCTAGCGACATGTCGCACGAGTCCAAAATATCCATATACAGAGAGATAGCTACATGGTAGGGAAGTGCATCATATACATATACAGAGTTCATGATACATGGCAGATGTGTACAAATTGTTCATGTACTGAGAGCTAGCTACATGGCAGAGTAGTGCATCATTTCCATATACAGAGTTCAAGCAATATGGCAAATGAGTCCAAAGTGTTCATATACTGAGAACCAGCTACATGGCTGAGTAGTACATCATATTCATATAAACAGTACTAGTTATATGGGAGATGAGATGACGTGTCCATATACTGAGAGCTACCTACAGGGCAGAGCTGTCCAAAATATCCATGCACAGTGAGCTAGCTACAGGGTAGATGTGTCCAAAATGTCCATATACAGAGAGCTAGCTATATGCAGGGTAGTGCAATATTTCCGTATACAGAGTTCTAGCCAAAATGAAGATGAGTCCAACTTGTCTATATACAGAGAGCTAGCTACATGGCAGAGTAGTGTAACATTTCCATATACAGAGTTCTAGCTACATGCCAGATGTGTCCAATGTGTCCATGTACTGAGAGCTAGCTACATGTCAGAGTAGTGCAACATGTCCATATACAGGGTACTAGCTACAAGGCAAATGAGTCCAAAGTGTTCATATACTGAGAGCTTGCTACATGGCAGACAAGTCCAATATGTTCATATTGAGAGAGCTACCTATTTGGCAAATCAGTCCAACATATTCATGTACAGGGAGCTAGTTTCATGGCATACGAGTCCAAAATGTCCATATACAGAGAGCTAGTACATGACAGTATAGTGCAACATTTCTATATACGGAGTTCTAGCTAGGTGGCAGATATGTCCAACATGCCATATACTGAGAACTACATACAAGGCAGAGTAGTGCAACGTGTCCACATACAGGGTAATAGCTACATGGCAGATGAGTCCATCATGTTCATATATTTAGATCTAGCTATATGACAGACAAGTCCAATATGTTCATATACAGGGAGCTAGCTACATAGCAGGGGAGTGCAAAATATTCATATAGCGAGTTGGAGCTACAAGGCAGATGAGTCCAACTTGTATATATATAGAGAGCTAGCTACAAGGCAGGGTAGTGCAACATTTCCATATACAGAATTCAAGCTATATGGCAGATGAATTCAAATGTTCATATAATGAGTGTTAGCAACATGGCAGAGTACACAAACATGTTCATATACAGGTTACTAGCTACATAGCAGATGTGTTCAACGTGTCCATATACTGAGAGCTAGCTACATGGCAGACAAGTCCAATATGTTCATTTACAGAGAGCTAGCTACATGGCAGATCAGTCCAACATATCCATGTACAGAGAGCTAGGTACATATAAGACGAGTCCAAAATGTCCATATACATAGAGCTAGCTACATGGCTGACTCGTGCATCATTTCCATATACAGAGTTCTAGCTACACGGCAGATGAGTCCAACTTGCCTATATACAGAGAGCTAGCTACATGGCAGCATAGTGTAACATTTCCATATGCAGAGTTCTAGATAGCTGGCCGATGTGTCCAACCTGCCATATACTAAGAGCTACATACATGAGAGAGTAGTTCAACATGTCCATATACAGGGTACTAGCTTCATGGCAGATGAGTCCATCATGTTCATATAATGAGTGCTAGCTACAGGGCAGACAATTTCTATATGTTCATATACACAGAGCTACTTAGTTGACAGATCAGTCCAACATATTCATGTACAGAGAGCTCACTACATGGAAAACGAGTCCAAAGTGTCCATAAACTGAGAGCTACCTACATGGCAGACAAGTCCAATATGTTCATATACAGAGAGCTAGCTACAAGGCAGAGAAGTGCAACATTTCAATATAAAGAGGTCTAGCTACATGGCAGATGTGTCCAACGTGTCAATATACTGAGAGCTTGCTACATGTCAGACAAGTCCAATATGTGGATATAATGAGACCTACCTACTTGGCAGATCAGTCAAACATGTCCATGTAGAAAAAGCTAGTTACATGGCAGAAGAGTAAAAAATGTCCAAATACAGAGAGCTAGCTACATGGTAACATAGGGCAACATTTCCATATCCAGAGTTCTAGGAACAAGGTAGATGAGTCCAAATTTTCTATATACCGAGAGCTAGTTACATGGCAGAGTACTCCAACATGTCCATATTCAGAGTTCTAGCTACATGGCAGATGTGTACAATGTTTCCATATACTGAGAGCTAGCTATATGGCAGACAAGTCCAATATGATCATATACTGAGAGCTACCTACTTGGCAGATAAATCCAACTTATCCATATACAGAGAGCTAGCTACATGTCAGATGAGTCCAAAATGTCCACATACAGAGAGCTTGCTACATGGTAGGGTATTTGAACAATTCCATATACAGAGATCCAGCTACAAGACACATGACTACAACTTGTATATATACAGAGAGCTAACTACATGGCAGGGTAGTACAACACTTCTATATACAGAGTTCTGGCTACATGGCAGATGTGTCTAACGTGTCCATAAACTGAGAGTAGCCACAGGTAGACAAGTCCAATATGTTCATATACAGAGGGCTCCTAATTGGCATATCAGTCCAACATATCCATTTACAGAGAGATAGCTACATGGCAGACAAGTCTAAAATGTCCATATACAGAGAGCTAACCACATGGCAGGGTACTGCAACATTTCCAAATACAGAGTTCGAGCTACAAGGCAGATAAGTCCAACTTGTCTATATACAGAGAGCTAGCTACATGGCAGAGTAGTGCAACATTTCATAAACAGAGTTCTAGCTACATGGTAGATTTGTCCAACGTGTCCATATTTTGAGAGCTAGCTATATGGCAGGGTAGTGCAACATTTCCATATACAGGGTACTAGCTACATGGCAGATGTTTCCAACGTGTCCACATACTGAGACCAACTATATGGCATACAAGTCCAATATGTTCATATACAGAGAGCTACCTACTTGGCAGATTTGTCCAACATATCCAGATACAGAGAGCTAGCTACATGGCAGTGTAGATCAACATTTCCATATAAAGATTTCTAGCTACATGGCAGATGTGTCCAACGTGTCCAAATACTGAGCACTTCTACATGGCAGACAAGTCTAATATGTTCATATACTGAGAGCTACCTACTTGGCAATCGGTCCAACATGTCCATGTACAGAGAGCTAGCTACATGGCAGAAGAGTAGAAAATGTCCATATACAGAGAGCTAGCTACATGGTAAGGTAGGGCAACATTTTCATATACAGTGTTCTAGCAACAAGGTAGATGAGTCCAAATTGTCTATATACCGAGAACTAGTTACATGGCAGAGTACTCCAACATGTCCATATTCAGAGTTCTAGCTACATGGCAGATGTGTACAACATTTCCATATACTGAGAGCTATCTATATGGCAGACAAGTCCAATATGTTCATATAATGAGAGCTACGTACTCGGCGGATGAATCCAACTTATCCATACACAGAGAGCTAGCTACATGTCAGATGAGTCCAAAATGTCCGTATACAGAAAGCTAGCTACATGGCAGGGTAATGCAACAATTACATATACAGAGATCCAGCTGCAAGGCACATGACTGCAACTTGTCTATATACAGAGAGCTAACTACAATGCAGGGTAGTGCAACATTTCTATATACAGAGTTCTGGCTACATGGCAGATGTGTCCAACATGTCCATATACTGAGAGCTAGCTACATGGCAGACAAGTCCAATATGTTCATGTAAAGAGAACTAACTACTTGGCAGATCAGTCCATCATATCCATGTACAGAGAGTGTATTCCTACATGCCAGGGTAGTGCAACATTTACATATACAGAGTTCTTGGTACAAGCCAGGTGAGTCCAACACGTCTATATACAGTGAGCTAGCTAAATGGCATAGTTATGCAACATTTCCATTTACAGAGTTCTAGGTACATGGCAGATGTGTCCAATATGTCCATATACTGAGAGCTATCTAAATCAAAGACAAGTCCAATATGTTCATATTCAGAGAGCTAGCTACATGGCAGGGTAGTGCAACATTTCTATATACGGAGTTCTAGCTACATGGCACAGGTGTCCAACGTGTGCATATATTGTAAGCTACCTACATGGCAGATCAGTCCAAAACATCCATGCACAGAGAGCTAGCGATATGTCAGATGATTCCAAAATGTTTACATACAGAGAGCTAGCTACATGGCAGAGTAGTGTATCATTTGCATATACAGAGTTTAAGCTACATGGAAGATGAGTCCAAAGTGTTCATATACTGAGAGCTAGCTACATAGCAAGGTAGTGAAATATTTCCATATACAGAGTTCTAGCTACAAGGCAGATGAGTCCAACTTGTCTATATACAGAGAACTAGCTACATTGCAGAGTAGTGCATCATTTCCATTTACAGAGTTCAAGCAACATGGCAGATGAGTCCAAAGTTTTCATATCCTGAGAGTTAGCTACATAGCAGAGTAGTCCAACATGTCCATATAAAGAGTAGTAGCTACCTGGCTAATGAGTCCCACATGCCCATATACTGAGTGCTAGCAACATGGCAGGCAAGTCCCATATATATTTCAATACAGAGAGCTACCTACTTGGCAAGTTAGTCTAACATATACATTTACTCAGAACTAGCTACATGGCAGATGAGTCCAAAATTTCTATATACAGAGAGCTTGCTAAATAGCAGGATAGTGCTACATTTACATATACAGAGTTTGAGCTACAAGGCAGATGAGTCCAACTTGTCTATATATAGAGAACTAGCTACATGCCAGAGTAGTGCCACATTTCCATATAAAGAGTCCTAGCTACATGGCAGATGTGTCCAACATATCCATATACAGAGAGCTACCTACATGGGAGATCAGTCCAAAATATCCATGTAAAGAGAGCTAGCTACATGGCATATGAGTCCAAAATGTCCATATACAGATAGCTAGCTACATGGCAGGGTAGTGCATCATTTCCATATACAGAGTTCAAGCTACATAGCAGATGAGTCCAACTGGTCTATATACAGAGAGCTAGATACATGGCAGAGTAGTGTATCATTTCCATATACAGCGTACTAGCTATCTGGCTAATGAGTCCAACAGGTATATATACTGAGAGCAAGCAAGATGGCACACAAGACCAATATGTCCATATACAGAGATCTACCTACCTGGCAGATCAGTGCAACATATCATTGTACAGAGAGTTAGCTACATGGCAGAGTAGTGCAACATTTCCATATACAGTGTTCTAGCTACAAGACAGATGAGTCCAACTTGTCTATATACAGAGAGCTAGCTAAATGGCAAAATAATGCAACATGTCCATATACAGGGTACTCGCTACATGGTAGATGAGTGCAACATATCCATGTACAGAGAGTTAGCTACATGTCAGACGAGTCCAAAATGTCCATATACAGAGAACTAGCAACATGTTTGAGTAGTCCAACATGTCCATATACAGGGCACTAGCTACATGGCAGATGAGTCCAACATGTACATACACTGAGAGCTAGCTATGGGCAGACAAGTCATATATGTTCATATACAGAGAGGTACCTACTTGGCATATCATTCCAACATATCCATGTGTAGAGAGCTAGCTACAAGGCAGACAAGTACAAAATGTCCATATACAGAGAGCTAGCTACATGGCAGAGTAGTGAAACATATCCATATACAGAGTTCTAGCTACCAGGTGAATTAATCCAACTTGTCTGTATATAAAGAGCAAGCTACGTGGCCGAGTAGTGCAACATTTCCATATTCAGATTTCTAGCTACATGGCAGATGAGTCCAACGTGTTCATATACTGACAGATACCTACATGGCAGAGTACTACAACATATCCATATACAGGGTAATCGCTACATGGCAAATGAGTCCAACATGTCCATATACTGAGAGCTAACTAAATGTCAGACAAGTCCAAAATGTCCATATACAGAGAGCTAGCTACATGGCAGACAAGTCCAATGTGTTCATATACAGAGAGTTACCTACTTGGCAGATCAGTCCAACATATCCATGTACAGCGAGCTATCTATATGCCAGACGAGTCCAAAATGTCCATATACAGAGAGTTAGATACATGGCAGGGTAGAGCAACATTTCAATATACAGAGTTGTAGCTACAAGGCAGTTGACTCCAACTTGTCTATATTCAGAGAGCTAGCTATATGACAAAGTAGGGCATCATTTTCATATACAGAGTTATAGTTACATGGCAGATCTGTCCAACATTCCCACATACAAAGACCTAGCTACATGGCAGACAAGTCCTATATGTTCATATACATAGAGCTACCTACTTGGCAGATCATTCCAAAATAACCATGTATAGAGAGCAACCTACAAGGCAGAGTTGTGCAACATTTCTATATACAGTGTTCCAGCTACATGGCAGATGAGTCCAAAATGTCCAAATACTGAGAGCTATCTAATTGGAAGACAAGGCCAATATATTCATATACAGAGAGTTGGCTACATGACAGGGTAGTGCAACATTTCCATATACAGAGTTCTAGATACATGGCAGATGTGTCCAACATGTCCATATATTGATAGCTACCTACATGGCAGATCAGTCCAAAATATCCATGCAAAGAGAGCTAGCGACATGTCAGATGAGTCCAAAATGTTCATATACAGAGAGCTAACTACATGACAGAGAAGTGCATCCTTTGCATATACAGAGTTCAAGCTACATTGAAGATGAGTCCCAAGTGTTCATATACTGAGAGCTAGATACTTAGCAGGGTAGTGAAACATTTCCATATACAGAGTTCAAGCTACATGGCAGATGATTCCAAACTGTTCATATACTGAGAATTAGCTACAAGTCAGAGTAGTCCAACATGTCCATATAAACAGTAGTAGCTACCTGGCTAATGAGTCCAACATGTCCATATACTGAGAGCTAGCAACATGGCAGACAAGTCCCGTATATAACTATACAGAGACCTACTTATTTGACTGATCAGTCTAACATATCTATGTACACAGAGCTAGCTACATGGCTGACGAGTCCAAAATTTCCATATTCAGAGAGCTAGCTACATGTCAGTGTAGTGCTACATTTCCATGTACAGAGTTCTACCTACAAGGCAGATGAGTCCAACTTGTCTATATACAGAGAGCTGGCTACATGGCAGAGTAGTGCATCATTTCCATATACAGAGTTCAAGCTATATGGCAGATGAGTCCAAAGTGTTCTGAGAGCTAGCTACATGGCAATGTATGGAAACATTTCCATATATAGAGTTCTAGCTCCAAGGTAGATGAATCCAACTTGTCTATATACAGAGAGCTAGGTACATGGCAGAGTAGTGCACTATTTCCATATACACAGTACTTGCTACCTGGCTAATGAGTCCAACAGGTACATATACTGAGAGAGAGCAAGATGGCAGACAAGTCAAATATGTACATATACAGTGAGCTCCCTACGTGGCAGATCAGTCCAACATATCCTTGCACAGAGAGCTAGCTACATGGCAGACTAATGAAACATTTCCAAATACAGAGTTCTAGTTACATGGCGGATATGTCCAACATGTCCATATACTGAGAGCTAGATACATGGCAGAGTAGTCCAACATGTCCATAAACAGGGTACTAGCTCCATGGCAGATGAGTCCAATTTGTCTATATACAGAGAGTTAGCTACATGGCAGAGAAGTGCATCATTTCCAGATACAGAGTTTAAGCTACATGGCAGTCAATTCCAATTTGTTCATATAGAGAGCTACCTACTTGTCAGATCAGTGCAACATATCCAAGTAGAGAGAGCTAGCTACATGGCAGACGAGTCCAAAATATCCATATACAAAGAGCTAGCCACATTTCAGGTTAGTGCATCATTTCCATATACAAAGTTTAAGATACATGGCTGATGAAGTCTAAAGTGATCATATACAGAGAGCTAGCTACATGGCAGAGTAGTACAACATGTCCATATAAAGAATTCTAACTACATGTCAGATGTGTCCAACGTGTCCATATACTGAGAGCTAACTACCTGGCAGACAAGTCCAATATGTTCATATACAGAGAGCTAGCTACATGGCAGAGTAGTACAACATATCCATGTACACAGAACTAGCTACATGGAAGACGAGTCCAAAAGATCCATATACAGAGAGCTACTTAATTGCCATGGTAGTGTAACATTTCCATATACAGAGTTCTAGCTACAAGGCAGATGAGTCCAACTTGTCTATATACAGAGAGCTAGCGACATGGCAGGATTGTGCAACATTTCCATATACAGAGTACTAGTTAAATGGCAGATGAGACCAACATATCCATATACTGAGAGTTAGCTACATGGCAGATAAGTCCAATATGTGTATATTTACAGGGCTAGATACAAGGCAGATGAGTCCAACTTGTCTATATACAGAAAGCTGGCTACATGTCAGAGTAGTGTGACATTTCCATATACAGATTTCTAGCTACATGGCAGATGTTTCCAACATGTCCATATACTGAGAGCTAGCTAGATGGCAGAGTAGTCCAAAATGTGCATAAACAGGGTACCAGCTACATGGCAGATGTATCCAAAATGTCCATATACTGAGAGCTACCTACATGGCAGAAAATCCAATATGTTCATATACACAGAACTATCTAATTGGCAGATCAGTCCAACATATCCATATACAGATAGCTACCTACATGGCAGAGTAGTGCATCATTTAAATATAAGGAGTTCTAGCTACATGGCACATGTGTCCAAATGTGTCCATACACTGAGAGCTAGCTACATGGCAGAGTAGGGCATCATTTCCATGTAAAGAGTTCATGCTACATGTCAGATGAGTCCAAAGTGTTCCTATACTGAGAGCTAACTACATGGCAGAAATGTCCAATATGATCATATACCGAGAGCTACCTACTTGGCAGATCAGTCCAACATATCCATGTACAGAGAGCTAGCTACATGACAGATGAGTACAAAATGTCCACATAGAGAGGTAGCTAAATGGCAAGGTAGTGCAACATTTCCATATTCAGAATTCTAGCTACAAGGCAGATGAGTCCAACTTGTCTTTATAAAAATAGCTAGTTACATGGCAGGGTAGTGCTACATTTCCATATATAGAGTAGTTGCTACATGTCAGATGACACCAACTTGTCCATATACTGAGAGGTAGCTACATGTCAGAGTAGTCCAACATGTGTATATTTAGAGGGCTAGCTACAAGGCAGATGGGTCTAACATGTCTATATAGAGAGAGCTGGCAACATGGCAGTGTAGTGCAACATTTCCATATACAGAGTTCTGCTACATGCCAGATGATTCTAACATGTCCATATACTGAGAGCTAGCTACATGGCAGAGTAGTTCAACATGTCCATGTACAGGGTACTAGCTACATAGCACATTCGTCCAACATGTCCATATACTTAGAGTTATCTGAATGGAAGAGTAGTCCATCATGTCCATGTACATATTACTAGCTACATGGCAGATCAGTCCAACATGTCCATATACAGGGTGGAGCAATATTTCCGTATACAGAGTTCTAGCTACATGGCAGATGTGTCCAACGTGTCCATATACTGAGAACTAGCTACATGGCTGAGAAGTCCAACATGTCCATATTCAGGGTACTAGCTACATGGTAGACGTGTCTAATGTGTCCATATACTGAGAGATAACTACATGGCAGACATGTCCAATATGTTCATATAGAGAGAGCTAGCTGCATGACAGATCAGTACATCAAATCCATGTACAGAGAGCTAGCTACATGTCATACGAGTCCAAATTGTCCATATACAAAGAGCTAGCTACATGACAGACTACTGCATCATTTCCAAATACAGAATTCTAGCTACATGGCAGATGTGTCCAACGTGTCCATATACTGAGAGCTAGATACATGAAAGAGTAGTGCAACACTTCCATATACAGAGTTCAAGCTACATGGCAGATAAGTCCAAGGTGTTCATATATTGAGAGATAGCTTCATGGCAGAGTAGTGCAACATGTCCATATAAAGGGTACTAGCTACATGGAAGATGACTCCATCATGTCCATATAATGAGAGCTAGCTACATGGCAGAGAAGTCCAATATGTACATATACAGAGAGCTAGCTACATGGCAGATCAGTCCAAAATATCTATTCACAGAGAGCTAGTGACATGTCAGATGAGTCCAAAATGTCCATATTCAGAGAGCTAGCTACACGGCAGAGTAGTACATCATTGCCATATACAGAGTTCAAGATATATGTCAGATGCACCCAAAGTTTTCATATACTGAGAACTCCCTACATGGCTGAGTACTCCATCATGCCCATACAAACAGTACTAGCTATATGGCAGATGTGTCCAACGTGTCCATATACTGAGAGTTACCTACATGGCAGATCTGTCCAAAATATCCATGTACAGAGAGCTAGCTATATGTAGGGTAGTGCAACTTTTCCATATACAGAGTTCTAACTACAAGGCAGATGAATCCAACTTGTCTATATACAGAGAGCTAGCTATGATGCAGAGTAATGCAACATTTCCATATACAGAGTTCTAGCTACATGGCAGATGTGTCCAACCTGTCCATATCCTGAGAGCAAGCTACATGGCTGATCAGTCCAAAATATCCATATACCCAAAGGGAGCTACATGGCAGAGTAGTGCATCATTTCCATATAAAGATTTCAAACTACATGGCAGATGAGTCCAAAGTGTTCATTTACTGAGAGCTAGCTATATGGCCGAGAAGTCCAACATGTCCATATAAAGAGTTCTAGCTACATGGCAGATGTGTCCAACGTGTCCATATACTGAGACCTAGCTACATGACAGAGAAGTCCAATATCTGCATATAACAAGAGCTACCTACTTGGCAGATGAGTCCAACATATCCAGGTACAGAGAGCTAGCTACATGGCGGATGAATCCAAAATGTCCATATACAGAGAGCTAGCTACATGTCAGGGAGTGCAACATTTTCATATACTGAGTTCCAGCTACATGGAAGATGAGTTCAAAGTGTTCATATGCAGAGAGCTACCTAGTTGGCAAATCAGTACAACAAATCCATTATAGAGTTCTAGCTACAAGGCAGATGAGTCCAACTTGTCTATATACAGAGAGCTAGCTACATGTAAGACTAGTGCAACATTTCCATTTTTAGAGTTCTAGCTACATGGCAGATGTGTCCAACGTTTCCAAATACTGAGAGCTAGCTACATGTGAGACAAGTCCAAAATGTTCATATACAGAGAGCTACCTACTTAGGAGATCAGTCCAACATATCCATGTACAAAGAGCTAGCTACATGGCAGAAGTGTCCAAAATTCCTATATACAGAGAGCTAGCTACATGGCAGGTTACTCCAACATTTCCATATACAGTGTTCTAGCAACAAGGCATATGACATCAACTTGTCTATATACCGAGAGCTAGCTTCATGGCAGAATAGTGCAACATTTCCATATACAGAGTTCTAGCTACAAAGCAGATGAGTCCAACTTCTCTATATACAGAGAGCTAGCTACATTGCAGAGTAGTGCAATATTTCCATATGCAGAGTTCTAGCTACAGGGCAGATCAGTCCAACAAGTCCATATACAGGGTACTAGCTACATGGCAGATGAGTCCAAAATGTCCATATACAGAGAGCTAGCTACATGGCAGGGTACTGTAACATTTCCAAATACAGAGTTCTAGCTACAAGGCAGATGAGTCCAACTTCTCTATATACAAAGATATATATGGCAGAGTAGTGCAACATTTCCATGTACAGAGTTCTAGATACATGGAAGATGTGTCCAACGTGTCCATATACTGAGAGCTACCTACATGGCAGAGAAGTCAAGTATGTTCATAGACAGAGAGCTACCTATATGACAGATCACTGCAACATAACCATGTACAGATCTAGCTACATAGCAGAATAATCCAAAATGTACATATACAGAGAGCTAGCGACATTGCAGAGTAATGCAACATTTCCATATACAGAGTTCTAGCTACAAGGCAGATGAGTCCAACTTGTCGATATACAGATTGCTAGCTACATTTCTATTTACAGAGTTCTAGATACATGGCAGATGTGTCCAATGTGTCCATATACTGACTACTAGCTACATGGCAGAGTAGTCCAATGTGTCCATATATAGAGAGCTAGCTTCATGGCGTGGTAGTGCAACATTTCCATATACAGAGTTCTAGCTACAAGGCAGATGAGTCCAACATGTCCATATACTGAAAGCTAGATACATAGCAGAGTAGTCCAACTTGTCCATATAAAGGGTACTAGTTACATCGCAGATGAGTCCAACATGTCCCTATACTGAGAGGTAGCTACATGGCAGACGAGTCGTAAATTTCCATATATAGAGAGCTAGCTACTTTGTAGATCAGTCCAACATACTCATGTACAGAAAGCTAGCTACATGGCATACGTATCCAAAATGTCCACATACAGAGAACTAGCTAAATGACAGTGTAGTGCAACATTTCCATATACAGAATTCTAGCTACAAGGCAGATAAGTCCAACTTGTCTATATAAAGAGAGCTAGCTACATGGCAGGGTAGTGCTACATTTCCATATACCGAGTACTTGCTACATGTCAGATGACACCAACTTGTCCATATACTGAGAGTTAGCTACATGGCAGATGAGTCCAGCATGTGTATATTTAGAGGGATAGCTACAAGGCAGGTGAGTCTAATATGACAGAGTAGTTCAACATGTCCATGTACAGGGTACTAGCTACATGGCACATTAGTCCAACATGTCCATATACTGAGAGTTATCTGCATGGAAGATTAGTCCAACATGTCCATATACATGTTACTAGCTACATGGCAGATCAGTCCAACATGTCCATATACAGGGTAGAGCAACAATTCCGTATACAGAGTTCTAGCTACATGGCAGATGTGTCCAATGTGTCCATATACTGAGAACCAGCTACATGGCTGAGAAGTCCAACATGTCCATATTCAGGGTACTAGCTACATGGTAGATGTGACCAACGTGTCCATATACTGAGAGATAACTACATGGCAGACAAGTCCAATATGTTCATATATAGAGAGCTAGCTACATGACAGATTAGTACTTCAAATCCATGTACAGAGAGCTAGCTACGTGTCACATGAGTCCAAATTGTCCACGTGTATATTTAGAGGGCTAGCTACAAGGCAGATGAGTCTAACATGTCCATATACAGAGAGTTAGCTACATGGCAGACTAGTGCATCATTTCCAAATACAGATTTCTAGCTACATGGCAGATATTTCCAACGTGTCCATATACTGAGAGCTAGATACATGAAAGAGTAGTGCAACACTTCCATATACAGAGTTCAAGCTACATGGCAGATAAGTCCAAGGTATCCATATATTGAGAGATAGCTACATGGCAGAGTAGTGCAACATGTCCATATACAGGGTACTAGCTACATGGAAGATGACTTAAACATGTCCACATACTGAGAGCTAGCTTCATGGCAGAGAAGTCCAATATGTTCATATACAGAGAGCTAGCTACATGGCAGATCAGTCCAAAATAAACATTCATAGAAAGCTAGGGACATGTCAGACGAGTCCAAAATGTCCATATACAGAAAGCTAGCTGCATGGCAAAGTAGTGCATCATTTCTATATACAGAGTTCAAGCTATATGTCAGAAACGCCCAAAGTTTTCTTATACTGAGAACTCCCTACATGGCTGAGTAATCCATCATGTTCATAAAACAGTACTAGCTATATGGTAGATGTGTCCAAGGTGTCCATATACTGAGAGCTACCTACATGGCATATCTGTCCAAAATATCCATGTACAGAGAGCTAGCTATATGTAGGGTAATGCAACATTTCCATATTCAGAGTTCTAGCTACAAGGTAGATGAGTCCAACTTGTCTATATAGAGAGATCTAGCTACATGAAAGAGTAGTGCAACATTTCCATATACAGAGTTCTAGCTACATGGCAGATGTGTCCCACGTGTCCATATCCTGTTAGCTAGCTACATGGCAGATCAGTCCAAAATATCCATATACAGAAAGGGAGCTACATGGCAGAGTAGTGCATCATTTCAATATAAAGATTTCAAACTACATGGCAGATGAGTCCACAGTGTTCATATACTGAGAGCTAGCTACATGGCAGAGAAGTCAAACATATCAATATGAAGAGTTCCAGCTACATGGCAGATGTGTCCAATGTGTCCATATACTGAGACCTAGCTAAATGACAGAGAAGTCCTATATGTGCATATACAGAGAGCTACCTGCTTGGCAGATCAGTCCAACATATCCAGATACAGAGAGCTAGCTACATGGCAGATGAGTCCAAAATGTCCATATACAGAGAACTAGCTACATGGCACATGAGTCCAACATGTCCATATACTGAGAGCTAGCTAGCTGGCAGGGTAGTGAAACATTTCCATATATAGTGTTCTAGCTACAAGGCAGATGTGTCCAATGTGTCCATATACTGAGAGCTACCTATATGGCAGATCAGTCCAACGTGTCCATATACAAAGTACTAGCTACATGGCAGATGAGTCCATCATGTCCATATACTGAGAGTTAGCTACATGGCAGACAAGTCCACTGTGTTCATATACAGAGAGCTACCTACTTGGCAGATCAGTCTAACATATCCACATACAGAGAGCTAGCTACATGGCAGACGAGTCCATAATGTCCATATACAGAGAGCTAGCTACAAGGCAGATGAGTCCAACATGTCCATATACCGAGAGCTAGCTACATGACAGACAAGTCCAAAATATCCATATACAGAAAGCTAGCAACATGGCAGGTTAGTGCATCTTTTTCATGTACAGAGTTCTAGCTACATGGCAGATGTGTACAATGGGTCCATATACTGAGAGATACATACAGGGC
>NW_006408999.1:11878-12833 GCF_000296735.1 Chrysochloris asiatica | reverse complement strand
ATACAGATTTTGAGCTACATGCAGATGAGCCCAAAGTGTCCATATACTGAAAGCTAAATATATGGCTGATCAGTCCAACATATCCATGAACAGAATGCTAGGTACATGGCAGACAAGTCCAAAATTTCCATATTCAGAGAGATAGCTACAAGGCAGATGAGTCCAAAATGTCCGTATACTGAGAGCTAGCTACATGGCAGAGTAGTGCATCATTTCCATATACAGAGTTCAAGCTACATGGCAGACGAGACCGAAATGTCCAGATAAAGTGACCTAGCTACATTACAGTGTAATGCAACATTTCCATATACAGAATTCTAGCTACAAGGCTGATGAGTCCAACTTGTCTATATACAGAGAGCCAGATACATGGCAGAGTAATGCAACATTTCCATAATCAAGGTTTTAGCTACATGGCCGATGTATCCAATGTGTTCATATACCAAGAGTTACCTACATGGAAGATCAGTTAAAAATATCCATGCAGAGACAGGCGAGTCCAAATTTTCCATATACAGAGAGCTAACTACATGGAAGACTAGTGCATCATTTACATATACAGAGTTCAAGCTACATTGCAGAGGAGTCTAAAATGTCCATATACAGACAGCTAGCTACATGGTAAGGTAGTGCAGCATTTCCATATACAGAGTTCAAGTCACATTGTAGATGAGTCCAACCTGTCCATATACTGAGAGCTACCTACATGGCATATTAGTTCAAAATATCCATGCACAGAGAGCTATCTACATGGCAGACGACTCCGAAATGTCCATATACAGAGAGCTAGCTACATGGCAGAGTACTGTATCATTTCCATATACAGAGTTCAAGCTACATGACAGCTGAATCCAAAGTGTTCATATACTGAGAGGTAGCTACATGGCAGACTAGTCCAACATGTCCATATACAGGGTACTAGCTACCTGGCTAATGAGTCCAACATGTCCATATA
>NW_006408999.1:11117-11620 GCF_000296735.1 Chrysochloris asiatica | reverse complement strand
AATGTCCATATACAGAGAGAGAGCAACATGGCAGGGTAGTTCAACATTTCCATATACAGACTTCTAGCTATATGGCAGAAGTGTCCAACGTGTCCATATCCTGAGATGTAGCTACATGGCAGATCAGGCCAACATATCCATGTACAGAGATGTAGCTACATTGAAGATGAGTCGAAAAGGTCCATATAGAGGGAGCTAGCTACATGGCAGGTTAGCACAACATTTCCATATACAGAGTTCAAGCTACATGGCACAAGAGTTCAAAGTGTTTATATACTGAGAGTTAGTACATGGCATAGTAGTCCAACATGTCCATATTAAGAGTACTAGTGACCTGGCTAATGAGTAGAACATGTCCATATATTAAGAGCTAGCTACATGACAGACAATTCCAATATGTTCATATACAGAGAGCTACCTACTTGGCAGATCAGTACAACATACCCATGTACAGAGAGCTAGCTACATGGAAGACGAGTCCAAAAGATTCATATACAGAGAGC
>NW_006408999.1:9448-9892 GCF_000296735.1 Chrysochloris asiatica | reverse complement strand
TCGTATACTGAGAGCTTACTACATGGCAGAGTAGTCCAACATGTCTATATACAGAGAGTTAGCTAGTGTATATAGTGTATATGGCAGGTAGTGCAAAATTTCCATATATAGAATTTTAGCTCAAAGGAAAGTGAGTCCAAATAGTTTATGCACAGAGAGCTAGCAACATGGCAGGGCAGTGCTACATTTCCATATACAGAGTTCTAGCTACAATGCTGATGAGTCCAATTTGTCTATATACAGAGATTGCTAGATACATGGCAGAGTAGTCAAACATGTACATATAAAGAGTACTAGCTACATGACAGATGTTTTCAACATGTACATATAGTGAGAGCTAGCTACATGGCAGAAAAGTCCAATGAAATCGGTAGGCTTCTTAGCAAAAAGGCCATAAACCTTAATTGTAATACACACCACGAATCTTTAAACACTGATTCTTTG
>NW_006408999.1:7758-9348 GCF_000296735.1 Chrysochloris asiatica | reverse complement strand
CATATACTGAGAGCTATCTACATGGGAGACAAGTCCAATATGTTCATATACAGAGAGCTCCCTGCTTGGCAGATCAGTCCAACATATCCATGTACAAAGAGATATCTACATGGCAGACGAGTTCAAAATGTCCATATACAGAGAGCTAGCTACATGGCACGGTACTGCAACATTTCCATTTACAGAATTCTAGCTACAAGCAGATGATTTCATCTTGTCAATATACAGAGAGCTAGCAATATATCAGGGAAGTGCAACATTACCATATCCAGAGTTCTAGCTACAAGGCTGATGATTCCAACTTCTCTATATACAGAGAGCTAGCTAAATGGCAGGGTAGTGCAACATTTCCATATACAGAGTTCTAGCTATGTGGCACATGTGTCCAATGTATCTATATACTGAGAGCTAGCTACATTGCAGACAAATCAAATATGTTCATCTACAGAGAGCTAACTACTTGGCAGATCAGTTCAACATATACATGTGCAGAGAGCTAGCTACATAGTAGACGAGTCCAAAATGTCAATATACAGAGAGTTAGCTACATGGCAGGGTAGTGCAACATTTCCATATACATAGTTCTAGCTACAAAGGAGAAGAGTACAACTTGTCTATATACAGAGAGCGAGCTAAATGGCAGTGTTGGGCTACATTTCCATATACAGAGTTCTAACTACAAGGCAGATGAGCCCAACTTGTCTATATAGAGAGAGCTAGCTACATGGTAGAGTGGGGCAACATTTCCATATACAGAGTTCTAGCTACAAGGCAGATGAGTCCAACTTGTCTACATAGAGAGAGCTAGCTACATGGCAGAGTAGTGCAACATGTCCATATAAAGCACACTAGCTCCGTGGCAGATGAGTCCAACATGTTCATTTAATGAGAGCTAGCTACATGGCAGACAAGTCCAATGTGTTCATATACAGAGAGCTAGTGACATGGCAGGGTAGTGCACATTTCCATATACATAGTTCTAGCCGCATGGCATATGTGTCCAACGTGTCCATATACTGAGAGCTAGCTACATTGCAGAATAGTTCAACATGGCTATACACAGAGTACTAGCTACATGGCAGATGAGTCCAACATGTCCATATACAGAGAGCTAACTCCATGGCAGACAAGTCCAATATGTTCGTATACAGAGAGCTAGGTACATGACAACATAGTGCAACATTTCTATATACAGAGTTCTAACTACAAGGCAGATGAGTCCAATTTGTCTATATACAGAATTCTAGCTACAAGTCAGATGAGTCCATAATATCTATATTCAGAAAAATTGCTACATGGCAGAGTTGTCCAACATGTCCTTATACAGGGTCCTAGCTACATGGCAGATGAATCCAGCATGTCCATATACTGAGAGCTAGCTACAAGGCAGATCAGACCAACATGTCCAATTACAGGGTACTAGCTAAATGGCAGATGAATCCAACATGTCCGTATACTGAGAGCTTGCTAAATATCAGACGACTTCAAAGGTCCATATACAGAGAGCTAGCTACATGGCAGAGTAGTGCAAAATATCCATATACAGAGTTCTAGCTACATGGCAGATGTGTCCAACGTGTCCATATACTG
>NW_006408999.1:3183-7613 GCF_000296735.1 Chrysochloris asiatica | reverse complement strand
CATGGCAGAGTAGTGCAACATTTCCATAGTCAAAGTTCTAGCTATATGGCAGATGTGTCCAATGTGTTCATATACTGAGAGCTAACTACATGGCAGATCAGTCCAAAATATACATATACAGGGAGCTAGCTACATGGCAGAGTAGTGAAACATTTCCATAATCAGAGTTCTAGCTACATGACAGATGTGTCAAATATGTCCATTTACTGACATACTGGACTCTGCCATTTAGCTACCTCTTAATATACATGACATACTGGCATATGTGTCAAATATGGCAGAGTAGTCCAACATTTTCATATACAGATTTCGAACTACATGGCAGATGTGTCGAATGTGTCCATGTACTGAGAGCTACCTACATGGCAGATCAGTCCAAAATATCCATGCACAGGGAGCTAGCTACATGTCACACAAGTCCAAAATGTTCATATACAGAGAGCTAGCAAGATGGCAGAGTAATATATCATTTTGATATACAGAGTTAAAGCTACATGGCAGCTGAGTCCAATGTGGTCATTTACGGAGAGTTAGCTACATGGCAGAATAGTCCAACAAGTTCATACAAAGAGTACTAGCTACAAGGCAGACGAGGTACCTACATGGCAGGGTAGTGAAACATGTTCATATACAGGGTATTAGCTACGTGGCCAATGAATCCCACTTGTCTGTATATTAAGAGGTAGCTAAATGGCAGAGTAGTGCAACATTTCTATATACAGAGTTCTAGCTACATGGCAGATGTGTCCAGCGTGTCTATATACTGAGAGCTACCTATATGGCTGATCAGTCCAATGTATCCATGCACAGAGAGCTAGCTACATGTCAGACTAGTCAAAAATGTCCGTACACAGACAGCTAGCTACATGGCAGAGTAGTGCATTATTTCCATATACAGAATTCAAGCTACATGGCAGACTAGTCCAAAATGTCCATATAAAGAGAGCTAGCTATATGGCAAGGTACTGCAACATTTTCATATACAGTGTTCTAGCTATTAGGCAGATGAGTCCAACTTGTCTGTATACAGAGTGCAAGCTACATGGCAGGGTAGTGCAACATTATCATTATCAGAGTTCTAGCTACATGGCAGTTGTGTCCAACATGTCCATATACTGACAGCTATGTGCATGGCAGATCAGTCCAAAATATCTATGTACAGAGAGCTGGCTCCACGGCAAAGTAGTGCATCATTTCCATAATCAGAGTTCTAGCTACATGGCAGATGTGTCCAACGTGTCCATATACTGAGAGCTAGCTACATGGCAGAGAAGCCCATCATTTCCATTGACAGAGTTTTAAGTACATGGCAGATGTGTCCAACCAGTCCTTGTACTGAGAGCTACCTACATGGAACATCAGTCCAGAATATCCATTCAGAGGGAGTCCATATACTGAGAGCTAGCTACATGGCAGAGTAGTACAACATGTCCATATAAAGAGTAGTAGCTACAAGGCAGATGAGGCCAACTTGTCTATATACTGAAACCTACTTACATGGTAGATCACTCCAAAATATCCATGCATAGAGAGCTAGCTACATGTCATACAAGTCCAAAATGTACATATACAGAGAGCTAGCTACATGGCAGGGTAGTGCAACATGTCTATATAAAGGGTACTAGTTTCATGGCAGATGAGTCCAACTTGTCTATATACAGACAGCTAGCTACATGGCTGATGAGTCCAAAATGTCCATATACAGTGAGCTAGCTCCATGGTAGAGCAGTGCAACATTTCCATATACAGAGTTCTAGCTACATGACAGATGTGTCCAACGTATCCATATACTGAGAGCTAGCTACATGTCAAACATGTCCAATATGTTCATATACAGAGAGCTACCTTCTTGGCAGATCAGTCCAACATATCCATGTACAGAGAGCTAGCTACAAGGCAGGGTAGTGCAACAGTTCCATATACAGTGTTCTAGCTACAAGACAGATGAGTCCAACTTGTCTATATACAGAGAACTAGTTACATGACAAGGTAGTCCAACAAGTCCATATACAGGGTACGAGCTGCATGGCATATGTGTCAAATGTGTCCATATACTGAAAGCTAGCTACATGGCAGACAAGTCGAATATGTTCATATACAGAAAGCTATCTACATGGAAGATCAGTCCAACATATCCATGTACAGAGAGCTAGCTACATGGCAGATGAGTCCAAAATGTTCATATACAGAGAGTTAGCTACATGACAGGGTAGTGAAACATTTCCATATATAGAGTTCTAGCTACAAGCAAGATTAGTCCAACTTGTCCACATACAGAAAGCTAGCTACATGGCAGGGTAGT
Organism: Chrysochloris asiatica; assembly: GCF_000296735.1. Taxonomy (NCBI): domain Eukaryota; kingdom Metazoa; phylum Chordata; class Mammalia; order Afrosoricida; family Chrysochloridae; genus Chrysochloris; species Chrysochloris asiatica. The sequence goes on along the minus strand of NW_006408999.1, from coordinate 5,311 downwards.
GAAACATTTCCATATAGAGAGAGTTCTAGCTACAAGGTAGATGAGTCCAACTTGTCTATATAAAGAACGCTAGTTACATGGTAGAGAAGTGCAACATTTCCATATGCAGAGTTCTAGCTACAAGGCAGACGAGTCCAACTTGTCTATTTACAGAGAGGTAGCTACATGTCAGACAAGTCCAAAATGTCCATATACAGAGAACAAGCTACATGGTAGAGTAGTGCAAAATGTCCATATACAGAGTTCTAGCTACATGGCAGATGTGTCCAACATGTCCATATACTGAGATATAGCTACATGGAAGGGTAGTGCAACATTTCCATTTACAGAGTTCTAGCTAAAAGGCAGATGAGTCCAACTTTACCATATACAGAGAGCTAGCTACAAGTCAGGGTAGCGCAACATTCCCATATACAGTGTTCTAGCTACAAGGCAGATGTGTACAACTTTTCTATATACAGAGAGCCAGCTACATGGCAGGGTAGTGCAATATTTTATATATGCAGCGGTCTAGCTACATGGCAGATGTGTCTAACGTGTCACTATGCTGAGAGATAGCTACATGGCAGATGAGTCCAACATGGCCATATAATAACTAGCTACATGGCAGACAAGTACAATATGTTCATATACAAAGAGCTACCTACTTGGCAGATCAGTCCAACATATCCATGTACATATATAGAGTGAGCTATCTACATGGCAGACGATTCAAAAAAAGTTCACATACAGAGACCTAGCTACATGGCAGTGTAGTGCAACATTTCCATATTCAGAATTCTAGATACATGGCAGATGTGTCCAACGTGTCCATATACTGAGATCCAGCTACTCAGCAGAGTAGTCCAACATGTCCATATACATGGTACTAGCTTTTTGGCATATGAGTCTAACATGTCCATATATGGAGAGATAGCTACATGGCAGATCACTCCAACATATCCATGTACAGAGTTTTGGCTACATGGCAGACGAGTCCAAACTTTTCGTATACAGAGAGCTAACTACATGCAGAGTAGTGCAACATTTCCATGTACAGCGTTCTAGCTACATGGCAGATGTGTCCAACGTGTCCATATACTGAGAGCTAGCTACATGACAGAGTAGTCCAACATGTCCATACACAGGGTACTAGCTACATGGCAGATGAATCCAACTTGTCCATATTCAGAGAGCTAGCTACATGGTATGGTAGTGCAACATTTCCACATCGAGTGTTCTAGCTACAAGGCAGATGAGTCCAACTTGTCTATATACAGGGTACTAGATACATGGCAGACGAGTCCAACTGTTTATGTACAGGGTACTAGCTACATGGCAGGTGAGTTCAACATATCCATATACTGAGAGCTAGCTACATGGCAGACAAATCCAAAAGGTTCATATACAGAGAGTTAGATTCTTTGCAGATCAGTCCAACATATCCATGTACAAAGAGCTAGCTACAAAGTGTCCATATACAGAGAGCTAACTAAAAGGCACCTTAGTGCAACATTTCCATATACAAAGTTTTAGCAACAAGGGAGATGAGTCCAATTTGTCTATATACAGAGAGCTAGCTACATGGCAAAACAGTGAAACATTTCCATATACAGAGTTCTAGCTACATGGAAGAAGTGTCCAACGTGTCCATATACTGAAAGCTATCTTCATTCAGTGTAGTCCAACATGTCCATATACACGGTACTAGCTACATAGCAGTTGAGTCAAACATGTCCATATATGGAGAGCTAGCTAGTTGGCATACCAGTCCAATATGTTCCTACTCAGAGAGCTACCTACTTGGCAGATCGGTCCAACATACCCATGTACAAAGTTCTAGCTACATGACAGACAAGTCCAAAATGTCCATATACAGAGAGCTAGCTACTTGGCAGGGTAGTGCAACATTGCCATATACAGAGTTCTAGCAACAAGACAGATGTGACCAACTTGTCTATATACTGAGAGCTAGCTGCATGGCATGATAGTGCAACAGTTCCATATACAGAGTTCTAGTACATGGCAGATTTGTCCAACGTGTCCATGTAATGAGAGCTAGCTACATAGCAGAGTACTCCAACATGTCCATATAAAGTGTACTAGCTACCTGGCTAATGAGTCCAACATGTCCATATACTGAGAGCTA
>NW_006408999.1:0-1343 GCF_000296735.1 Chrysochloris asiatica | reverse complement strand
GATCAGACATTGTTTCGTTCTGCTGTGCATGGGGTCGCTATGAGTTGGTTCCGACTCCATGGCACCTGACAACAACAACAACAACAGCTACCTGGCTAGTAAGCCCAACATGTCCATATGCAGGGTACTAGATACCTGGCTAATGAGTCCAACATGTCCATATACTGAGAGCTAGCTACATGGCAGAAAAGTCCAAAATATCCATATACTGAAAGCTAGCTACATGGCAGGGTAGTGCAACATTTCCATATACAGTGTTCTAGCTACAAGGCAGATGCGACCAACTAGTATATATACAGAGAAGTAGCTACATGGCAGTAGTTCAACATTTCCATATACAGAGTTCTAGTTACATGGCAGATGTGTCCAGCCTGTCCATATACTGAGAGCAAGCTACATGGAAGACAAGTCCAATATGTTCTACCTAATTCACAGATCAGTACCACATATCCATGTGTAGAGAGCTAACAACATGGTAGAAGAGTCCAAAATGTCCATATACAGACATCTGCTACATGGCAGAGTAGTGCAACGTGTCCATATACAGGATACTAGTAACTTGGCAGATGAGTTCAACATGTCTATATACTGAGAACTAGCTATATGGCCGGCAAGTCCAATATGTTCATATACAGAGAGATACATACTTGGCAGATCAGTCCAACATATCCATGTACAGAGAGGTAGCTACATGGCAGATGAGTCCAAATTGTCCATATACAGAGAATTAGCTACATAGCAGGGTATTGTAATATTTCCATATACAGAGATCTAGCTACAAGGCAGATGAGTCCAACTTATCCATATACTGAGAGCTAGATACATGGCAGAATTGTGCATGAAATCCATATACAGTGTTCAAGCTACAAAGCAGATGAGTCCAACTTGTCTATATACAGAGATCTAGCTACATGGCAGGGTAGTGCAACATTTCCATATTCAGAGTTCTAGCTGTAAGGCAGATGAGTCCAACTTGTCTATATACAGAGAACTAGCTACATGGCAGAGTAATGCAACATGTCCATATACAGGGTACTAGCAACTTGGCAAATAGAGAGTTCTAGCTACATGGAAGATGTTTCCAACGTGTCCATAATACTGAAAGCTACCTACATTGCAGATAAGTCCAAAATATCCATGCACTGAGAGATAGGTACATTTCAGGTGAGTCTAAAATGTCCATATACAGAGAGCTAGCTTCATTGCAGAGTAGTGCATCATTTCTAAATACAGAATTCATGTTACATGTCAAACTACTCCAAAATGTCCATATTCAAAGAGCTAGCTTCAAGACAGGGTAGTGCAACATTACCATATACAGAGATCTAGCTACATGGCAGATG
>NW_006408998.1:1088142-1089232 GCF_000296735.1 Chrysochloris asiatica | reverse complement strand
TGCTTGATAAGCAGAACTTGACTAGAAGAAGATTTAAAAAAACACCCAAAAAACAAGTTTTGATAAAAGAAAGGAGTGAAAATTGCTACAACTTGATGAACTTACTTATACTTATGGATGTAGTAGCTCAAAATACCAACTGAGAGGGAAGGGAATTTCACATCAAGTATCAATGCTATTTCCCTCTGCATACAGGGTAGATAGGGATGGATAACTTAAACAGTGGCTACCTAAAATAAGAGTGTGATAAGGGCATGAAGTGACAGGCTTAACAGTTGTCATGAGGGAGTTTAAGTGTGTGTGGGAGAATGTAGAATCCCTATTGAATAGTTTTCAACTTGTCTAGAGAGGTCTGGTGAAAAGAGATGAGGTTAACATTCTTATGATTTGATAGTGAGTAATTGTTATCATGACAAATTGAGACTGTCACAACTACAAAGGTAGAAGTTTTGTAGCAAAAGTGGGGGAGTAATTCATTTTACAGTCCAGAAACAGAGGACCATATGCCCATCAAAGGAGCAGAGCAGAAGCAGAATGTAGGACTCTATCCAGAGAATCAGCGACACCACAGATGGAGGAAGAGATAAGGACATAGAGAGAGGGAGCAGCTGAGGACTATGGACTCATGAAAAGAGAGGGACTGGATGCTGTCTGCCAGGAGACAGACTTGCAGAATGTACCATTTTGTTGTTTAAATTATTGTATATTCCTGAGTGTTTCTGGTACAATTTCCCCACTCCAAAAAAAAAAAAAAAACCCAAAAAGAATGTATGCAAATGCTGCTGAATGATGTTGCAAGGAGGAGATCACAATCATTGCAATGAAATGATGTTATGAAGTTCATGTTCTCCCATGTAGACAGACTGTCACTCAGGTCATAATAAAAACTTAAAAAAAGCAAAAAAAAAAAACAAATGGGAGAAATACACAAAATCACTCTACCAAAAAGAAATGGTCAAAATTCAACTATTTCAAGAGATAATGGGCGATCTTGAACCAATGATACTGATGAAAGAAATGCAAGGTGCACTGAAGGCTTTGGCATAGAAGAAGACAGCAGGAATTGATGAAATACAAATTGATATCTTTC
>NW_006408998.1:1084641-1085952 GCF_000296735.1 Chrysochloris asiatica | reverse complement strand
ATGGCACCTGACAACAGCAACAACAGTTTGAACAAGTATAATTAAAAGACACAGCCTTGGTATACACATTTATTCATCTTAAAGCATTTCGTATCCACTTGTTCTGTTCAAGTTACTGCCTCTTAGTCTGTGTATAGATTACTCATGTGCACAATTAATTTTTCTGAAGTACCCATTCTTCTCAGTGTTATCTAGAGCCTTTGCATAGTCAGTAATATAACATCTTTCTAGTTCTCTGTTTTCAGTAGTGATCCATTCAATGTCAGCAATAACATCCTTCCTCCAATTTCTTTCCAGAATCTGGCTTGTATATCTGGCATCTCCCTGTGAATGTAGTGCCACAACTGTTTTGGGGTCATTTCTGCTTCTTACAATGCTGACTGGACTTACTTGGTGTTCAAGCCTCAGTTGGGATAGCTGTTCATATGCCGTTTCATTTTCTAGCTCATACTTGTTCACTTGGCAGCATTGTTTGAGAATGAGTGTGTGAACTGCTGATCTCTATTTTTCTAGGTTGAACATCAAACAGTGGTACTCCTAGCACATATATGTTCAAAGCAAGTTACAAAGATGAACTATATTCAAGAAAGGGGAGAAAAATTTTCAGGTTTTTATTGTGGGTATCTATAAAGTTTAAATGGTCATTAACATTCCCCATACTGAAATACTAAATCCTGAATTTTAGGAAGGTGTGTGAATGCAATCAGATGTTTCTCACATTTTACCAACCAAAAATTCATTTTCTTGAATCTCCTAATACAATCACTTATCCATAAAAATGTTTCGCATCTTTCTGATTGGTATCACCTCTGCTATTTCCTCTGACTCTGGGTTTGTACATACTGTTCAGTTTCATTTTAATATAAAATAACTTATATACTCACTTACTTTTATATTCATAAATTGATTTATTAGTCAGGTCTGTACTGACTACATTAAGTATCAATCTAGCCCTGCTATCATTAACAATTTCTCAACTAAGCTTATTATTTTCCATATCACTTACCACTCTATGATATATTAGTGGCAAAAAACTATAAAATATATTAAAATATATTAAGCAATTATTAAGATATATTCTCACATATGGATTGAAAGAATTACTGAATGTTAATGAGATATCTTAAGGTCAGTGGTTTGAAACTACCAACTGCTCCGCGGGAGAAAGATGAGGCTTTCTACTCCCGTAAAGATTTACACCCTCGGAAACCCTGTACGGGGTCGCTATGGGTCGGAACCGACTCGAAGGCACTTAACAACAACAACAACAAACGAGATATCAATATATGTGACAATTATTGGGCTCAACAT
>NW_006408998.1:1077274-1078106 GCF_000296735.1 Chrysochloris asiatica | reverse complement strand
TCAAATACTATAATGAAATGTGCAAAGACATGGAGTTAGAAAACCAAAAGGGAAGAACATGCTCAGCATTTCTAAAGCTGAAATAACTGAACAAAATATTCAAGTCTAGATTTGTCAATTGAGGGATTATATGAGTAAATATTTAATGATGCTTAAAGTATCAAAGATATGGAAGGAATACACACAGTCATTGTATCAAGAAGAAATGGTCAATGTTCAACTATTTCAAGATGTAGTATATGATAAAACACCAATGAAACTGAAGACAAAGTTACAAGGTACACTGAAGGCATTGACAAAAGCAAGGTTCCAGAAATTAATTGAACAAAAATTGAAATTTTTCATTAAACTGGAGGTACTCACTCATCTATGTCAAGAAACTTGGTAGACAGCTAAATGACCAAGTTACTAGAAAAGATCCATATTCAGAAGAGGGGTGACCCAATGGAATGTGGAAATATCATTAATATCACATGCAAGTTAAATTTTGCTAGATAATTCATAAATGGTTGCAATAGTACATTGTCAAGGAATTGCTAATGGTTCAAGCTGGATTCTGACAATGATGTGGAAAGTGGGATATCATTGCTGACATCTGATGGATCTTGACTAAAAGCAGAGAATACCAGAAACATGTTTACCTGAGCTCTATTAACTAAACATAGGTTTTCTATTTGTACGGATCATGACTCATTATGGACAACATTGTGGAGAGTGAGTACTCTGGAACACTTAATTATCCTCATGAGTAATCTGTACCTAGTCCAAGAGGCATTTGTTTTACAGAATAAGGGACTACTGAATGGTTTAAAATCAAGAAAGGGGTGCATCA
>NW_006408998.1:1074404-1076069 GCF_000296735.1 Chrysochloris asiatica | reverse complement strand
CTTTAACAACCTGTGAAATGAAGCTAATGCAACCTTACTTGATGAAAGTGAAGAGGACTTAAAATACTTACTGATGAAGATCAAAGACCACAGCCTTAGTTATGGGTTGCACTTCAATGTAAAGAAAATAAAAATCTTCATCTACTCACCAATAAATTGATCATTAAAGATAAATGTTTGAAAAGCATTAAGTTTTCAAAGACTTCACTTTACTCTGATCAATCAACACTCATGGTAGCAGCAGGCAAGAAATCAAGTGATGTGGTGCTTTTTGGCAAATATGGTACACAAGAACTCTTAAAAGTGTTCAAGAGCACAGATGTTACATTGATTATAGAATGACTGACTCAACCCATGGTATTTTTAATTGACTTACATTCATGTTCAATTTGGACAATGAATATTAAATACCATAGAAGATTTGGTGCATTTGAGTTATGCTGATGAAAGAGAGTATTAAAGGTTCCATAAAGTGCCAAAAGTACAAACAAATCTGTGTTGGAAAAAACACACCTGGAATGCTCTTTAGAAGCCAGATGGCCAAACTTTGTCTCTCATACTTCAGACATTTGTCAGGAGGGACTGGTCCCTGGAGAAGGACATCATGCTTGGTGAAATGGAGGGTCACCATGAAAGAGGAAGACCCTCTCTCTAAAAGATGGACTGGAAAAGTGGCAGTAGTTATGATCTGTGAGGTTTGTGCAGGACTCAACAGTGTTTTGTTCTGTTGTACCGACTTGATGATATCTACCATCAACAAAAACAATAAGTAACCTGTTTTAAATAGGTTTATTTTACAATATTTAATTTTTTTGTGTGAAATTTATACACACACACACATCTTCTTCATGGTATTGCAAACAACAATGTATTGAGTTTCATTTTGTTCTCCAAAGGATGTCAAAGACTTGAACTTATGATATCTGCTCACATATTTACTATTGCTTTTATTGTTTTAATAAGTGAGTGAAAGTTATAATTGCTCTTAGACTTGACATTCATTAGTTATATTTTTGTCTAGTCTTCTTGTTTATCTGAAGACAAATGAATATCTAAGCAATTTAAAGAAAAATACTGTATGGTATTTTTATCAAATATTGGCAGATAATTTATTTTAGCTAGTTAGAATGACATCAGAGTTACTGCTTGGTTTTTAATATAAGCATCCTTAGTACATGACCTTCATTTGTAAGATCAGCAGTTAATCTCTGGATGAATAAAATTAGCGTACTTTTATAATTACCCACACAATGTGGCAAATCTAAAGAAATTCTATTTGTTTTGTAGTTGCAAAACCATTTTAAATTCACAAGATTAAAATCATACTATTATTTGAAAATTAAATCATGTTTATTTTATACTTTCTTTCATTTTTGTCAAGAGTATATGAATAAATAGATCAAGACACACATTAAATATTTTTTTCTAAAAAAGACATAATTTTAAACTTTTGCTAGAAACATATGGTCTCCTTTTTTATTTCTAATATCAGTTACCCTAAAATAATTCCCTTTGGGTATGTATTACCAATATGTGTATACCTATTTCCTACAATAATGGGAGAAATATGAGGTTTCTGTCCCCATAAAGGTTTAAAGCATCAGAAACCCTATACAGGGTCTCTATAAGTAGGAGTCCTGGTGCATTAGGATAAGCACTGAAGTG
>NW_006408998.1:1070886-1072144 GCF_000296735.1 Chrysochloris asiatica | reverse complement strand
GCACTTTGGACTTCCTCTCTGAGTATCATTGGCTCTTGTTCATATGGTATCTCTTGAAATGTTTGAACATTAACCATTTCCTTTTGGTACAATGACTGTATATTCCTTCCATCTTTTCTTGATGCATTCTGCATCATTCAATAATTTGCCCAGTGAATCTTTCAATGACGAAAGTTTAGCCTTGAATTTTTTCTTCAGTTCCCCCAGCTTGAGAAATACTGACCGTGTTCTTCCTATTGCATGATACATGGTAAAAACATGAAACTTTAAAACATTACTTTAAAAATTCAATATAATCTACATTGTTATAATGGCAGTGCTATTTTACATTTCTTTATTTTTTATTTACTTTGGAACTGGTTTCAACGGATATAAAAATGTCCAAGTGCAAAACTGAGACTAGGTATAGTTAGAAAGATAATAATGCTTAAGGAAATAAATGAAAATGTATTCAACAGATAGTACTTCTAGAATAGGTATGTATTCAACCTCTTTTGAAGTATACTAAGCCAAACACTACTGTAGCAATGTCTTTAGAAGTTTCTAAATTCACTTTACTCCTTTTTGCCTATTTTATCATTTTGTGCTTATATTTTATATTGAGGTCAAAGTTTTTGTATACATTTGAAATGTAAGTCAAAGAAAATTTAATTGTACAAAAATGTCCTGTAAAATCATTTGATATCACTGGTAATACAATTCACTCACTTTTCTGTTGAATATACATTATTCAAAATAGTCATTAGGCAAGATGTTGTTATTGCTAGGTGACTTACAGTGATTCTCACTTCTCGTATTACTATGTACAAGATTCACTACTCCTTTGCCAGTTTTTCATATTGTGATGGCTTATGTGTTGTTGTAATTCTGGAAACTACATCATTGGTAGTTTAAATACCAATAGAGGCACCCATGGTGGACAGGTTTAAGTGGAGTTTCCAGATTCAAACAGGCTAAGATGAAGGAGAGGCACTAAAAGTGTGATGAATTGAAGTGGAATATTGTCTAACGTAGTGCCAGAAGATGAACTTCTTATGCTGGAAGGCACTCAACATATGACTCAAAATGAGAAGGAAAGAGCTGCCTCCCAACTGTAGAGTTGATTTTAATGACATAGATGTAGCAAATCTTTCCACACCTCCATTTGCTGAAGGGGCACAACTCAAAATGGGAAGAAATAAAAGCAAATATCCACTAATAATTAAAATATGGACTGTACAATTTATGAATCTAGGACAATTGGAAATTGAAAAAAAAA
>NW_006408998.1:1068251-1068766 GCF_000296735.1 Chrysochloris asiatica | reverse complement strand
TAGAGGGTCAGAAAAAAGGTTCAACAAGATGAACTGACACAGTGGCTATTATAATGGGCTAACATAATAATAATTGTGAGAATGGTGCAGGACCGGGCATTGTTTCCTTCTGCTGCACACAGGGCCACCTTAAAAACTTTTTCAATTCCCATGTAGTTAGGTGTGTCCATGTAATCAAATTATGGACATATGAGTTAAAACATGTACTTAGATTTTATTTCAATTATAAATTATATTATAAAATTATTTGTTTGATTTACGTTTTCTGACCTTCATTGTCATGGGATAGAAAACAGATACCTGAACTTAAGATGGCTGAACAACGTGGCCAAGTTCTAAACCCTACCAATGTTTATTAAATAAGAGATAATTCCATTTTATTTCAGTCTTTCAACTTTTGTTCTCACTATTACAAAGGCATAGATTATATTTTAATTAAAAAATTAATTGGTACACAGCAGTATGGTACTATCAAAAGAGAAACAAAATTATATGGCGCTGAGTTAGAACTCAAG
>NW_006408998.1:1065913-1067086 GCF_000296735.1 Chrysochloris asiatica | reverse complement strand
CACACCTTTCTTAATTTTAAAATATTTAGTGTTCCCATGCTCTGTTCAAACAACTGCTTCTTGGTCCAGGTACAGATAATTGACCTAAGTCCAAGAATAAACATTTCAAGGGGATATTAGCCATCTAAAGTTATAATTCTTATGACCTTAAGCATGTCACAAATAAAATGAGAGATAAATTAATGGGTCAAATATAGGAATGCAGAAGGCAATCAATTAAATATAAATGAATAAATATTAAGACCATCCCTTGTCTGTCAGATTGTTGTATTGTGGTGCTTGTATGTTACTGTGATTCGGGAAATTAAGCACTGATATTTTAAATACCAGCAGAGTTACACACACTAGACAGGTTTCAACTGAGCTTCCAGAGAAAGACAGACTAGGAAGAAGGAGAGGACTCCTTTCAAATATTTAATCTTCATGTAATATATGAATAACATTGAAAAACTGTAAGCACCAGAATACGTAATCTTGAAGCATGATGGAGAGCACCAGAATGGAATATAAGTACCGCAGAATGGAAGCTACTCAAAGTACGATTAGGGAAGAGCTGATGCCTCAAAATAAAGTGGTTCTTGATGACACAAATAGAGTGAAGCTTTCAGGACCTTTATTTGCTGATGGAGCACAACTGAAATGAAGAGAAATAGCTGTAAACATCAATGAATAATTGGAACATGGAATGTAAAAAATATGACTCTATAAAAATCAGAAGTTGTCAAAAGTGAAATGGAATGCTTCAACATCGGTATTCTAGACATTAATGAGCTAAAATCAACTAGCATTGGCCATTTTGAATCTGACAATCACATGGCTTACTATGGCAGGAATGACAAATTGAGGGAGAATGGAGTCACAGTCACATCACAAAGACCATATCTCAAAGTACAATGCTGTCTGTGATATGATAATATCCACGCACTTACAAGGAAGATTAGTTAATATAACTATTTTTTCAAATTTATGCACCAACCACTAAAGCCAGTGATGGTGATATTGAAGAATTCTATCAATTTCTTCAGTCTGAAATTAATCAAACATGCAATCAAGATAATTACTGATACTTACTATCAATTGGAATGCTGAGATAGGAAGGATCAGTAGTGGGGAAATATGGCTTTGGTGATAGAAATGATGCTGGAAAGTGCATAATAGATTTGCAAGACCAAC
>NW_006408998.1:1061980-1064504 GCF_000296735.1 Chrysochloris asiatica | reverse complement strand
GGGAACACTAAGTGATTTAAAATAAGGAAAGTTGTGTGACAGGGTTGTATTCTTTCACCAAACTTATTCATTTTTTATACTGAACAAATAATCCAAGAAAATGGATTTTATGAAGAAAAACATGGCATCACGATTGGGAGGAAGACTCATTAACAACCTGCGATATGCCATTGATACAACCTTGCTTGCTGAAAGCAAAGAGGACTTAAAATGCTTACTGATGAAGATCAAAGCCCACAGCCTTTGGTAAGGGTTGCACCTCAATACCAAGAAAACAAAAATCCTCAACACTGGACCAACTAACAACATCCGTATCAATGGAGAAAGTAATTGTCAAAGACTTCATTTTGTTCAGATCAACTTTCAACACCCATCGAAGAAGTAGTCAGGAATTTGAATGACTTATTTCATTAGGTAAATCTGCTGCACAAGACCTCTTTAAAGTGTTGAAGAGCTAAGATGTCAGTTTGAGGACTAAGGTTCACCTGGCCCAAGCCATGGTATTTTCAATAACCTTAGATGCAGGTGAAAGTTGGACATTAATAAGGAAATTCAAAGAATTGCTGCATTTGAGCTATGCTGTTGGAGGAGAATATTAAAAGTACCATTGCCTGCCAAAAGAACAAAGCATTCTGTGTTGGACAAAGCACAGCCAGAATGCTCTTTGGAAGTCAAAATGGCTAGACTTGGTTTCTCATACTTCAGACATATTAGCATGATGGAACAGTTCTTGTAGAAGGGCATTATGCTTGGTAAAATGGAGGGTCAAAGAAAAATAGAAAGACACCTGATGAAAAGGATTGGCACAGTGGCAGTAGGTATGGGTTCAAATGTAGCAACAATTGTGGTGTTGGCTCAGGACCCTGCAGTGTTTCATTTTTATCTGCTTAGGGTGTCTATGACTGGGTACCAACTCGATGACACTTAAAAATAACAAACAGACTTAGTCCTGGTAGTGTAGTGGATTACATGCTGGCTTGCTAATCACAAGGTCAGTAGTTCAAATCTACCAGTCATTACATGGGAGAAAGATGACACTTTCTGCTCTTGTAAAGATTTATGTCCTCAGTAACCATATAGGTCTCTATGAATTGAAACAGACTTCACAGAATTTAACAACAATTAGCAGATTTACCATCTTTATGTATTCATGGTTGGTGTTATTTGCATATGGAATTGAAAGATTAAAATAGATGATAGTCTTAATAGTTAATTGAATAAATTATATTATAAAATAGTAAACAAATATGTCTCATAAAAGCTTTTAGTATATTTTGAATCCAATATTTCTTCTCAAAACTGTAACAGCAATTAGCAGTAGCAAATGATTCTGGTTTAAAAGCAACAACTTCAGATGTTCCATTGAGGATAATGAACAAAGAAAAATTTCCCTCAAGGTCAAAGCCAGAGGTCATGGAGCTCAAGAAGAAAAAGTCAGCAGATAGTCAGGGACATCCAGAGAAGACAAGCCTCTTTATTATATAACCACCACTCCTCTGTCAGTTTGTCACACTGTGGTGGCTTTCATGTTGTTGTAATGGTTGAAACTATGCCATCAGTATTTCAAATACCAGTGGTAACACTGATGGTGGACAGGTACAAGCTTCTAGACAAAGCAGACTAGGAAAGAGAGGTATACCAATTTTTTTTTTTTTTTTTTACATAAGTCCATAAAAACATTATAAAGATCAGTGAACATTGTGTTATAGTATCAGAAGATGAACCCCACACATTGGAAGGAATTCAAAATAAAACTTGGAAAGTTTTGCCTTCTCAAAGAAGAGGATGGAATAAAGCTTCTGGGACCTTCATTTATTGATAGGGCATGACTCAAAATGAGAAGAAACCTCTGTATACATCCATTAATTATTAAAACATGGAATGCATGGATTTTGAAATTAGAAAAAATTGGAGATATAAAAAAAGGAAATAGAGGAGAGGGGGTGCTTGATGGCAGATAGGGTACAGGTGTAGTGATGACCTCCATCAGCAATACCACAGATTACCAGTTGAAGAATGTTCGGGGCAGAGCTCCAAAGCACTGAACCACATATTTAGGAATATTTAAAAAGTCTGAAGGCTTATAGCTAGTGGAACTTGTAGCAGAAGGAAGAAATCTCTCACTTTAGAATTTGCTGGGCTCAGCAGTCTGGAGTCAACAACTGGGTGAAATCACATGGCAAGACCAAGGTGGAGAACAAGCAGACCCACCATGGAATAATGCTGTGAGAACCTTGGAGCAAAGGTGGACAATATGCAATGTCAGTTTTTTTTTGTTTTTGTTTTTTTTCATCTGTTCATTGGTCTGCTACTGTTTGTGCACCAACATTCTGGTGACTAGAATGGATGCCTAAGCGAGTGGACATCCCCACCCCCACAACTGGTAGGTTCTTCTGCTACACATGTGCACAGATACTCTCAGCATTTAAAGAGGCAGGCAGCTCAGCAGTCATCCCTGAACTGTTTATTAATAAGGAAAAGACCAGAACAAGGGGTGTGGAGAAGGAGAGAGAGAGAGAGAGAG
>NW_006408998.1:1053101-1059039 GCF_000296735.1 Chrysochloris asiatica | reverse complement strand
AGTGACTGTGTAGTACAAGAAATAAAACTAGAATTTACAAAGTTCTGAAAAACAAATGAGAATGAAAACACAACATACCAAACTCTTTGATACACAGCAAAAGTGGTGCAGATAGGACAATTTATTGCAATAAATGCACACATCAAAAAGAAGAAAGAAACAAAATTGACACATTAACACAACATCTACAAAAATTAGAAACAGACCAACAGAGCATGGTTCAACATTATAGAAAAAAATCAACATAATCTAATTTATATCAATTATACACCAATCAAATATAAAAAGAGAAAACCCACTACCATCAAGTCAATTCAAACTCACAGGGAACCTGTATAGACCCTCCAAGACTACAAATCATCAAAGGAGCAGGAATCCTCATCTTTCTCCTGCAAAGCAGTTGTTTGCTTTGAACTTTCATACTTGTTATTAGCAACCCAATGTTTATCCTATAGCAACACAAGGGAATTATACATGGATCTTGAGTGTAAATAAAACAAAAAATTATTGCTACAAAATCATAGAATCCTTTATTAAATGAAAACAGAAATGTGAAGCAATTGTAACTTGACTTATGTCTGTCTACGTCTATACACTCTGAAGGTAGTATTCCATCTCTTAATCCTTCCGTTATGTGTCACTGTGGTATAAACACTGGACTAAAAGATTAGTTTGAAATGTAAGGTTGACGATTCAAACTCAATTCCTTAGAAACTCTATACAGAGTCTTTATGAACTGTTACTATTCGATGGTACTTAACAACATTCCTTCCCTAGAGAAACAAAATGGCAGTATTAGCAATCTCAAGAGACTCAAATCATATTCCATTTAAATGTTCTTTGAGTTTGGGAAATAGAAAAATAGTCTCAAGAAGTAAAAACTGCATTTTAGTACTGATGGGGAAAAACACATGAATAGAATTCTCACAAGACAGCATTTGCTACTCTTGAGGAACAAGCAGGTGCGGTTTCATGATGAACATTTAAAAAAAAAAAAATCCTTAATGCAAATTTCCTGGCCTTTTTCTCAATAAAGCAATTTTTAATTTTAAAAACTTCTTTATAAAAGTCCTCTATAATCATCCTGTGTCATTTAGGATAATCTGCCAAGATTATCTTTTTCAAAATTCCCCCTAAAGGCACTTGCCATAGTGTTCTGAACTGACCTCTTTGCTGCAAATTTACTTGTGTTAACATTTATCTTAGGAAGCCACTATTTTGATTGGGCCTCTTTATATAAAGTCACCCTAGAGAGATGCAGACAAGTGTAGCAATGAGAACATTTGTCTGTAACCATCCACTAAACACATAAATAAGACAAGTATGTATGTATTACCTTAGCAGCAATAGTTTTGTACTTACCTTTGTGCTTGAACGGTTTGCTCATGACTCCCATTATAAAACAATTTAGTTGAATATTTAAAATTCATTGGAAAATCAGATCATCAGTGGAAGAAGATTTAATGTATTCAACCAAATTTCAACAGTAATTTACTGACTGTTAGGTTAATAATTTCCAACATTGTTTAACACTTTTTTTTGGACATCAAAATACAAGCTTGGATACATTTTTATAATTGTCATTATAAATCACACCCATACTTTAATGTCAAAAATACCTGAGAAATTAGAAACTTTTCACTAAATGTCGTTAAGTGTCATCGAGTTGGTTCTGACCCATAATGACCCTGTATAGGGTTTCCAAGGAGTGACTGGTGAGCTTGAACCACTGACCTTGCAGTTCAAATTGCTTTGTAGTCTGGCACATTAATGCACAGAACCACACCAGGACTCCCAGAAACCCTATACAGGGTCACTATTAGTCAGAACAGACTCTACAGCACTTAACAACAGCAATGTATGTATACTAATTACTGATGATAAATGATTTATTACTTTCATTTAACTATTTGTTGTTTGTATGTTGTATATCTATTTATCCTCCTATCCTCCCATACTGAATTATTTTGGATTTAGGTGTTTTGTTTTGTTTTTTATATACATACTTAACTATTTTTATTTGCTTTTGATTTCCTTTTTGCAGATTTTATATTATTTCTTTGACTTTAGCACAGAGATTATACTTAATGACCTAAAAGTATAGCATTATAGCTTGAATTGGTAGCAACTTCACTTCAGGACCATATGAATAGTTTGTTTGTATACATCTACCTTTTTATGTTGTTGTAACAAATGGTATCTTAGTACATTTTTGTGCCCAATATCATAAGTGGGTAATTATATTTTATGTATTTGTGTTTTGTACCATTTTGTTGTTGTTGTTGTCAAGTGCCATCAAGTCAGTTCTGATTCATAGCAAAATGTGGCTTCATGATAGTAGGAACACTTAATAACATGCAATATGCGCATGGTACAACTTTGTTTGTTGAAAGCAAAAAGGTCTTTAAATAACTACTGATGAAGATCAAAGACCACAGTCTTTGATATGAATTGCACATCAACATAAAGAAAATGAAAATCCTCACCAGTGAATCAATAAATAATAGCCATATAAATGGAGAAAATACTGAAGCTGTCAAATACTTCATTTTTCTTCGATCAGCCATCGACACTCATGAAAGTAACAGTCAAGAAATCAAATGACATATTGCATTTGGCAAATCTGCTACACAAGATCTCTTTAAAGAGTTGAAGAACAAAGATGTCAGTTCGAGGATTAAGGTGTGTCTTACCCAACCCATGGTATTCTCAATAACCTAAAATGCATGCAAAATTTGTACAGTGAATAAAGAAGCCTTAGAAGAATTGATGAATTTGAGCTATGGTGTTGGAAGAGAGTATTAAAAGCACCATGGACTGCCAAAAGAACAAACCAATTTGTGTTGGAAGAAGTACAAGCCCAAATGTTCCCTTGAGACCAGGATGGCCAGACTTCATCTGTAATATTTCAGACACAATGCCAAGAGAGACCAGCCCCTTAGAAGAATATCATGTTTGGTGAAATGGAGGATTGGAATAAAAAGAGGAAGCTCTCCAATGAGATGGATTGGCACAGTGGCAGCAATGATTGTCTTAATTGTATCAAAGATTATGAGGTTGGCATAGGACTGGGCAATGTGTCATTCTGTTGTTCGCTGTGTCACTATAAGTTGGTACTGACTTGATGCCACCTAACAACAGCAACAACAACTTTCCTTTTTTATTCTTGCCACATTCTTGCAAACTAAGTCTCCTTCAAAATATCTCCTCCTTTGTTATGGATTCTCTGGTTATTTAATGTAAGTCATTCTGTCACCCATGTCACTATCAATAACATGCCTCTACTTTTTTTAAGTAGAACTTATCATGGGGGGAATTTGCATGGAATATGCTTAATGCTAAACAAATATGTTTAATAAATTAATGAATGAACACACTGTTTTGCACACTTTTCTGACACTTTCAAGTTATGATAAAGTAATTATCCTGGTATAGTCCACATATCTTCCCCAATCCACTTTTTAAAAATAATTACCTGAGTAGGTTGGTGTGTAGCATATGGCTGATAGAGTTTTAAAACCACCAAGAACAGCATTCCTCAGAGACTGCCTAAATGTGGATAATAAATTCTTACATAGAACTCATTTTTATTTTCAAAGACTGGAAGATTAACTGCAGTTAAGAACTTGAAAGAATAAAAGTAATCAAATGAGGAAGATTTACTACTTGTTTTATAGTCTTTTGCACTTTATAGATGATATAAAAGATTGTGGAAGGCCCTATCAAAAAACAGTTATAAGTCAGCAGAGTCATTGATTGATTTCTGAAAACCAGCACATTAATTCATAGAATCAGTGTAAGATGAGTTTGTCTTTCTAAAGCTCTTAAAGTTAGTTGGATATTGTTCATTAAAAATCATTAAAATAGTCACTCTGATTTTCTAATTTAAGCTTTTGTCATTTCTTAGGTATTAATACAAGAAAAATAAGCACTATGGCATTTTTCCTGTTCTTTATACATATTTGCAATCTTGCTTACTGTAGCTGAAAGGCTACAATATTCAGTATGGATTGCACTTCATTGTAAAGAAAACTAAAAAAATCTTCATAACTAAGCCAATAAATAACATCATAATAAATGGAGAAAAGAATGAAGTTGTCAAATACTTAATTTTGTTTGGATCTACAATCAACACTCATACAAGCAGAAGTCAAGAAATCAAACAAAATATTTCATTAAACAAATCTTATGCACATGATCTCTTTAAATTATTCAAGTGCAAAGATATTAGTTTGAGGACTAAGATGTTCATTTCAAATACCTTATTTAGATAGCATAAGAGATAATTATACACATGAACCTCACCAAATGGAATATACAAGAATCAAATTGACTACATCTGTGGAAATAGACAATAAAAGCTCCATATCATCAGTTAAGAGAAGGCTAGGGACAGATTGTGAAATAGACCATCATTTGCTCATATACAAATTCAGACTGAAATTGAAGAAAATGAAAACAATTCCACGAGAACCAAAATAGGAACTTGAATATGTCCCATCTAAATTTAGAGATCATCTGAAGAACAAATATGATACATTTGTTCTTCATATTAGGATTATATAAAGAATATTATACAGGAAGAAAGCAAAAAGTCATTAAGAATGCAAGAAAGAAGGAAAAGATCAAAATAGATATCAGAAAAGACACTGAAAGTTGCTCACCAGTATAGAGATGTTAAAGCAAATGGAGGAAATAAGGAGGTACAAAAACTGAGCAGATCATTTCAAAGGTCAACTCAAGAAGACAAAGTCAAATATTAAAACAAAATGTGCAAAGATCTGGAGTCAAAACACCACAAGGGTAGGACACACTCAGCATTTCTCAAGCTGCGGGAAGTGAAGAAAAAATTCAAGCCTTGATTATCATTACTGAAGGATTCTCTGGAAAATTACTGAATGATGCAGAAAGATTTTTTTAAAAAATGGATGGAATACATAGACTCACTGTACCAAAAGGAAATGGTTGATGTTTAACCATTTCAAGAGGTAGCACATAATCAAGAGCCAATGATACTGAAGAAGTCCAAAATGCATTTAAGGATTTGGCAAAGAACAAGGCACAGGAATTGATGGAATACAAATTGAAATCTTTCAAGAAAGTGAGAAAGCACTGGAGGCACTTACTCATCTATGCTAAGAAATTTGCAACACAACTATCTGGCCAACTGATGTGAAATTGTGCCATCTCTTTGTGCCAATTCCAAAGAGAAGTGACACAACAGAAAGTGGAAATCATCTGAGAATATCTTTGATATCTCATGCAAGTAATGTTTTACTAAAGGAAATATGGAAATGGCTGCAAGCATATATTGACGGAGAACTTCCAGATTTTCAAGAGGACGTGGAATGAAAATTATCATTGCTGATGTCTGATGGATTTTGGCTGAAAGCAGAGAATACCAGAAAGATGGTTAGCTGTACTTTATTGACTATGCCAAGAGTTTTGATTGTGTGGGTCATGACAAGCTATGGACAACATTGCAAAGTATGAGTATTCCAGAATACTTAGTTGTGCTCATGAGGAATCTCTACATGGACTAAGAGGAAGTTTTTTGAACTGAACATAGGAAGATTTAATGGTTTAAAATTAAGAAAGGTGTGTTGCAGGTTTGTATTCTTTCACCATACTTATTCAACCTGTATGCAGAACAAATAATCTGACAAGCTGTGATATTTGAAGAAAAATGTGTCATTAAGATTGGAAGAAAACCCATTAACAACCTGACATATAAAGATGATACAACCTTGCTTGCTAAAAGTGAAGAGGACTTAAAACATTTACTGATGAAGGTCAAAGAGAACAGCCTTTGGTATGGATTGCATCTCAATGTAAAGAAAACAAAAATCCTCACCACTGGAACAATAAAAAACATTCTTATCAATGGAGAAAAGATTGAAGTAGTCAGGGACTTCAGCCTTCTTGGATCAACTATCAA
>NW_006408998.1:1045470-1052718 GCF_000296735.1 Chrysochloris asiatica | reverse complement strand
CCAGTCACTGGAGAAGGATATATGTTTGGTAAGGTGGGGAGTCAGAGAAAAAAAGGAAAACCCCCAATGAGATGGACTCAAGAGTGGCAACAGTAGTGAGATTGTCCTAGGATCCAGCAGTGTTTCATGCTGCTGTGAGTCAGTACCGACTCGATGGCACCTAACAACAGCAAAACAAACATCTTTCTGATATTCTCTACATTCAGCCAAAATCCATTGGACATCAACAATGATATCCCTCATTCCACAGCCTCTTCTGAATCCAGCTTGAACCTCTTGAAGTTTTCTGTCAATGTACGATAGTAGCCATTTCTGTATAACCCTTAGTAAAAATTTACTCGCATGGGATACCAAAGAGTTTTCTGATGATTTCCTCATTCCTTTGGGTCACCTGTCTTTGGAAGGGGAACAAATAGTGAAGTCTTCCAATCAATCAGCCAGATAGTTGTCTTCCAAATTTCTTTGCACAGATGAGAGAATGCCTCGTGTGCCGCCTCACTTTCTTGAAAGATTTCTATGTTTATTCCATCAATTCCTGGCGCCTTGTTCTTCGCTAATTTCTTCAATGCACCTTGGATTTCCTGCTTCATTGATCATATGCTACCTCTTGAAATGGTGGAAAAAGAAACATTTCCTTTTGGTAGAGTGACTCTGTGTATTTCTTCCATATACTCTTGATGCTTCTTCATCATTCAATAATTTGCCAGAGATTCTTTCATTAATCAAAGTCGAGGTTTGAATGTTTTCTTTAGTTACCCCAGCTTGAAAAATGCTGAGCGTGTTCTTCCTTTTTGGTTTTCTGATTCTGCATATTTGCACATTTTGTTGTAATATTTGATTTCATCTTCTCGAGCTGATCTTTGAAATTTTCTGTTCAGCTCTTGGACCTCATTTCTTCTATTTGTTTTAGCATAGTTCTGTGTCTTTTCTGACATCCATTTTTGACCTTTCCTTCTTTCTTGTCTTCTCAGTGACTTTTTGCTTTCTTCATCTATATTCTTGATGTCATCCCAGAACTCTTCTGGTATTTGGTCTTTAGTGTTTAATGTATAAGATCTGTTCTTCAGATGACCTCTAAGTTCAGGGCGGATATATTCAAGGTCATATTTTGGCTCTCATGGATATTTTTCATTTTCAACTTCAGTTTGAATTTGCACAGGAGTAATTGACAGTCTGTTTCAAAGTGTGTCCCTGGCCTTGTTTTCACTGACATTATGGAGCTTTTTTATCGTCTCTTTCCACAAATGTAGTCAATTTGATTTCAATGTATTCCATCTAGTGAGGTCCATGTGTATAGCTGTCTGTTATGCTGTCTAAAGAAGGTATTTGAAATGAATAAATCATTGGTTTTACATAATTCTGTCATTCATTCTCCAGCATCATTTCTATCACCAAGGCCATATTTTTCAACTACTGATCCTTTCTCTTTGCTCCTAGCCTTTTCATTCCAATCACCAGGAATGATCATACTTATTTTAGACATTACCAAATTGAAAATAAATGACACTCTTGGTGCAGAGACAGGAGTGATGCTGTATAATAAAAGGGAGCATCTGAATGGGGGCAAAATCATGTGATACTCCCCATGCCCATAATCAGATGAAGGACGTAAAAATATGTTTTTAGCAGTATTTTAAGATACCTATTGATCAATGTTTGCTATGTGTTTCCTCTTTTTAATCATTCTAAAATGATGTTTATTTTACTGACATTCTTTCATTATTCAAAATTGTATATTTATCTGATCATTATTGACATATAACATATTAAATTCTTATATCTCTAGGTGTACTAATGTAGATATTTTTGCTTAATATTAACATGTAAATATATATGGGTATATATGTAAATAAGGAGCTCTGGTAGCGTAGTGGTTATGAATCGGGCTGCGAACCTCATGGACAGCAGTTCGAAACTACCAGCTGTTCTGTGGGAGAAAGATGAGGCTTTCTGCTCCCATAAAGATTTACAGCCTCAGAAACCCTGTACAGAGTCGCTATGAGTCAGAACTGACTCCACGGCACATAACAACAACAACAACATATATACAAATATATATTTTAAACTTTTACATTGTTGTTGTTTTTTGTTAAGTGTCATCCAGTCAGTACCAACCCATAGCGGCCCTATGAAAGCCTAATGAAACAATGCCCTATCCTGGGCCAACATCACTTCTGCTGCCACGCTTGAGTCCATTGGTGCTGCCAGTCAGCCAATCCATCTCATTGGGGGTCTTCCTCTTTTTCTTTGACCCTCTACATCACCAAATATAATATCCTTTTCCAGTAACTGATGCCTCCTGACAATATGTCCGAAGTGTGAGAGAAGTTTGTCCATCTTGGCCTCTAAGGAGCACTCTGGCTGTACTTCTTCCAAAATGGATCTATGGGTTCTTTTGACAGCCCATGGTACTGTCAATATTCTCCTTCCATGCCATAACTCAAAAGCATCAATCCTTCTATAGTCTTCCTTATTCACTGTCCAACTTTCACATGCACATGAGGTTGTTGAAATATCATGGCTTGGGTCAGGTGCACCTTAGTCCTCAAGCTGACATCTTTGCTCTTCAACACTTGAAAAAGGTCTTGTGCAGAAGATTTGCCTAATGCAATATGTCATTTGATTTCTTGACTGCTGCTTCTGTGAGTGTTGATAGATCCAAGAAGCATGAAGTCCTTGAGAACTTCAATCTTCTCTCTGTTGATAAGAATGCTGTTTATTGGTCCACTGGTGAGCATTTTTATTTTCTTTATATTGAAATGTAATCCATACCAAAGGCTGTGCTCTTATATCTTCATCAGTAAATGTTTTAGGTCCTCTTCACTTTTAGCAAGCAAGGTTGCATTATCTACATGTGACAGGTTGTTAATGAGTCTTTCTCCAAACCTGATGCCATGTTTTTCTTCATAGAACCCAACTTCTCATATTATTTGCTCAGCATACAGGTTGAATAAGTATGGTGAAATAATACAAATTTGTCACACACTTTTATTAATTTTAAAACAGTCAGTGTTCCCATGTTCTGTTCGAACAACTGCTTCTTGGTCTAGGTACAGATCCCTCATAAGCACAATTAAGTATTCCGGAATACTCATACTTTACTATATCGTCCATAGCTTGTCATGATCCACACAATTGAAAGTCCTTGTGTAGTCAATAAAGCACAAGTAAACATCTTTCTGATATTCTCAGCTTTCTGTCAATATCCATCTGACATCAGCAATGATATCCTTTGTTCCACTGCCTCTTCTGAATCAGGCTTTAACCTGTGGAAGTTCTCTGTCAATGTATGATTGTAGCCATTTCTGCATTTCCTTTTGCAAAACTTTACTTACATGGGATATCAAAGAGATTGTCCAATGATTTACGCATTCCATTTGGTCACCTCTCTTAGGGATGGACACAATTACGGATCTCTTCCAATCAGTCGGCCAGATAGTTGTCTTCCAAATTCCTTGGCAGAGATGAATGAGTGCCTCCTATGCCACCTCACTTTCTTGAAAGTGTAAGAGATTTACATTGTAATCTCCAGTAATTAGGAATGTATATTGTATATATATTTGACCCATTTCAGACTTCAAAGTTGGTAAAAATCTTCAATTTCTTCATTTTTGGTGCATAGATATGAATAATCATTGTATTATCTGGTCTTTTCCTGTAGGCCTATTGATTTTTTCTTATAACTAACAGCCTTGCCCTTTAGGGTAAATCTTGAAATGTTCTTTTTGACAATGGATTTCATACTATTCATCTTCAATTTCTCATCTCCACTCTAGTAGACAGTATGATTGTTTGATTCAAAGTGGCCATTAGTCATCAATATCAGCTCACTAAAGCTTAGGTTAGGAGCTCTGGCAGCGTAGTTGTTACGAATCGGGCTGTGAACCACAAGGTCAGCAGTTTGAAATTACCAGCTGTTCCATGGGAGAAAGATGAGGCTTTCTCCTCCCATAAAGATTTACAGACTTGGAAACCCTGCACGGTGTTACTATGAGTCGTAACTGACTCCACAGCACTTAACAACAAAGCTTAGTATGTCAGCCTTTATATGTTCATTTTCTTTTTAATAAGAATCAATTTTCCTAAATATATAATTACTATATCCCATATTCTGTTTTGAACTCTGGTGTGGTGCTGTAGGCTAATTTATTAGACTGCAAAGTCATTTGAACTGCAAGGTTGATGGTTCAAGCTCATCAGATACCCCTTGGAAACCCTCTACAGGGTCGCTTTGGATCAGCATCAACTTGACAGCACTTAACAACAACAACAACAACAACAACATATTCTGTTTGTTGATGGATGTCTGTTGCTATTTCTTCTTATTGCAATTGTGCCATATTAGCAGATAAAGATCTGGAAAGCTTTACTCCATCCATGTCATCATCTGTGATAAAAAGTCAGTGAAAAGAAGGAAACCTCCAATGACAATAACTTATGAGAAGATTTCAATGGAGTTTCCAAATTAAGAAAGTCAAGGAAGATGAAGGGGCTGACTAATTATGGAAGTTTAGCCACTAAAAAAACTTATTACTAGCAGCATAACATTGTCAGATACAGTGCCAGAAACTAAAAACCCTAAAAGTAACACCAGAATATTGTCAGATATAATGTCTGGATTTGAGCCCTGCAGACTGGTAGGCACTCAAAATGTGACTTTGGAAAAGCTTACTTCTGAAAGTAAAGTTGAACATGATGATTCAAATGGAGTAAAGCTTTCAGAACCTACATTTGCTGATGGGGTACAACTCAAGATGAGGAAAATCAGCTGCACACATCCATTAATCATCAGAACATGGAATATACGTAGGAAAATAGGAAGTTGCCAAAATGAAATGCAATGCATAAAGACAAATATCCTAAGCATTAGAAAACTGAAATGGACTTGTATTGTCCATTTTGTATCAGCTATTCTGAGGAAAAAACATATCAAAAAGAACATTTCAAGATCTTAATTGAAATATAATATCTGTCGCTGATGAAATAATACTCATACAACTACACAGAATATCTGTTAATACCACTATTATTCTGATTTATTATCTATCCATGAAAACCAATGATGAAGAAATTGAAGAATACTAACATATTATGTCTAAAATTGATCACACATATAATTAAGATGTACCAATAATTATTGGTGATTGGAATGTGAAGGTTGAAAACAAAAAGCAAGGATTGGTTATTGGAAAATATGGCCTTGGTGGTCAAAATGATGCTAGAGATCACATGATGAGAATCTGACAAGACTAATGATTTATTCATCTCAAATAACTTTTAAACAGTATGGATCTCACCAAATGAAATACATAAAAATCAAACTGATTGAATATGTGGGAATAGACTATAGTAAAGCTCAATATGATAAGTCAAACATGGCCAGGAACAAACTGTGGAACGAGTCATCTATTGCTCATATGCAAGTTCAATATGGTGTTGAAAAAAATTAAAACAAGTACATCAGTGCCAAAATATGACCTTTAACATATAGTGACATCATCAATGGACTCAAATGTAGCAACAATTGTATGGTTGGCTCAGGACCAGGTAGTTTCCTTCTGTTATACATAAGGTCACTATGAGTTGGTACTGACTCAAGCCAAGGTAGAAGGAGTCCCTACCTGGGTTCACCACAGCAGGATGAAGAAAGCCTCACCTCCATGAGGAGCTGAAGCTGACCCTACCAACCCTCATAAGGTAACATTGAGACATACAACCCAGCCTCAAAGCGGGAGCTGGCTGATCTACGCAAGGCCAAAGCATGAGGATGTGCACCGTGCAACTCATTTTAATTAGACTTTGGGATGTGGGAAAGGGAGAAATCTGTGTAATCTATACACTCACACCACCAAGGTGGGCCAAACAATAACCATGCTACTATTCTATAGTTGAAGGAGCTCTGGTAGCGTAGTGGTTACGAATCGGGCTGCGAACCGGAAGGCAGCAGTTCGAAACTACCAGCTGCTCCGCGGGAGAAAGATGAGGCGATCTGCTCCCGTAAAGATTTACAGCCTCGGAAACCCTATTCAGGGTCGCTATGGGTCGGAACCGACTCGACGGCACTTAACAACAACAACAACATTCTATAGTTGCTTTAAAAGAGAGGGCAGCCTCCTAGGTAACTTAATTTATAACCAATGGAACTGAGGTGGTGCTAACCCTTCTTATGCATCAACAGATCCAGATACTAAATGCCATCTATCAAAATAGATTAGCCCTAAACTAATTACCGGCTGTGGAGGAAGGAGGGGTATGTGAGAAGGTTAATTTTGTTAACTGCTGCATACTAGTAAATTATCAGAATCTGGCAGTATAACACCTTGTAAAAATGCAGAAAGTTGCTCATGTCCCTATGCAAACCTAGAATGGGTGCAACCCACAGAGCCTATGGGGAGGGTAGTTCTTCACCCTTACAGGGTTCAAGACCCTCATGAGTGGGGTCCTGTTTTATTTAGAATTTTCTTAATCAGTCCATGCTTCCTCCCACTAGCAATCAGGGCCATGGGAACTGCCATTAAAACTAACCAATCTAAAGGGGTACCAACAATCCAAATCAATACCACAATACCATTCCTTAGACAACATTTAGATGACGCCCTTGGGAAAAAGGTCCCAAAAGGGATCAAAGGGGGGAATGAACAGGAAAAGTTCACTGCCCTTTCCAGCCCAGAAGTCAAGCTAAAATGCTAATCAGGACACCAAATGGGACCAATGTCCCCCTAATTTTCCCCCTGCCCTCAAACAGGTATGCAGCCTGGCCCCTCCCCAAACTCTGACCCATATAGGCCCATGTTGCCCTCCATGAGGGGCTCAGAATCTGGAGAAAATAGCTCCTCTGAGTCAGCCAGCTTAATAAAATCTGAAACTGTGCTTCACACAAATAAAATATATATATATATAGGAGAGAAAAAAAACATCAAATGGATATTAAAGAAACTGAAATTGTTCTCCAGCATAGATATGAAAAATAAATGGAAGAAATGATGTCAAAGAAATGAACAGAAAATTTCAAAGGATATCTCAGGAAGACAAAGTCAAGTATTTTGATGAAATGTACAAAGACCTGGAGTTAGGAAATTAAAAGGAAAGAAAATGTTCAGCATTTCTTAAGCTGAAAGAACAGAAAAAAAAATTCAAGCATCGACTGGAAGTGATAAAGGATTCCATGAACAAACTATTGAATCATACAGAAAGAATAAGAAATGATGGATATTGTAAACAGAGTCACCATATTAAAAAAAAAAAAAA
>NW_006408998.1:1043368-1044356 GCF_000296735.1 Chrysochloris asiatica | reverse complement strand
AACACAGATCTGCTTGTTCTTTTGGCAGCCCATGATACTTTCAATATTCCCCTCCAATACCATAACTGAAATGCATCTATTTTTCTATGATCTTTCTAAATACCAGCAGGGTTCCCCATGATGGACAGATTTCAGATCAGCTTCCAGACAAAGACAGACTAAGAAGAAAGAGTGCAGACGAGTACACATGGACTTCATCAGATGGAATACATAGAAATCAAATTGACTACATCTGCAGAAAGAGATGATGGAAAAGAGTGACAAATTACTTTAGAATATTTAGTCACTGAAAACCTTATGAATAGCAGAGAAACACTGTCAAATATAGTGCCGGATAATGAGCCCCTCAGGTTGGAAGGCGCTCAAAATGTGACTAGGGAAGAACTGCCTCCTTAAAGTAGAGTTAAATGTGGTGACATGAATGGAGTAAAGCCCATGAGAGAAAAGCCTGTGGAACCTTCATTTGCTGATGGGGCACAACTCACAATGAAGATAAACTGCTGTAACAATCCATTAAAAATCAGAACATGGAATGTATGAAGTATGAATCTAGGAAAATTGGAAGTTGTCAAAAAATGAAATGGAACGCATAAACATCGATATCTTAGGCATTAGTGAACTGAAATGGACTGGTATTGGTCATTTTAAATCTGACAACCACATGGTTTACGATGCCAGGAATGACAAATTAAACATTCCATGTCAAAAAGAACATATCCACATCAGTCACGAGGCACCACCTGTCTGTGATAAGATAATATCCATGCACCTACAGGAAAGCCCAATTAATACCACTATTATTCAAATTTACACACCAACCACTAAAGCAAGTGAGGATGAAATAGAAGAATGCTATCCATTTCTTCATTTTGAAATTGATCAAACATGCAATCAAGATGTTTTGTTCACTACTGGTGATTGGATTGCAAAGGTTGGAAGCAAAGAGGAAGGATCAGTGGTTGGAAAATATGGCCTTGGTGATAGAAAT
>NW_006408998.1:1040305-1041753 GCF_000296735.1 Chrysochloris asiatica | reverse complement strand
ATCCCTAGGTTGGAGAACAAATTTCAGAGTATTTTCTGACATTCATTTTGGTCTTTTCCTTATCTCTCATCTTCCTAATGACCTTTTGCTTTCTTCCTATATGTTATTTTTGATGATATCCCACAATTCTTCTGTTCTTTGTTTTTTATTATCTAAGCCATCAAATCTGTTCTTCAGATGATCTCTAAAATCAAGTGAAATATATTCAAAGTCATGTTTTGGTTATTATGGACTTGTTTTAATTTTCTTCAGCTTCAGCCTGAATTTTTATATGAATAAATTATGGTCTGTTCCACAGTCTGCCCTTGACCTTTTTTTGGCTGATTATATAGAACTTTTTACACAGATATGGTTACTTTGATTCCATCTGTTGAAGTCCATGTGGATAGTCTTCTTTTTTGTTGTTTAAAAATGGTATTTGCAATGAACAATTCATTCGTCTTGCAAAATTCTACCATGCAATCTACAGCATCATTTCTATCACCAAGACCAGATTTCCAACCACTGATCCTTCCACTTTGTTTCCAACTTTTGCATTCCAATAGCCATTAGTTATCAATACATCTTGATTCATGCTGAAGAAGTTGGTAGAATTATTCAATTTCATCATCACTGGCTTTAGTGATTGAATGTAAATTTGAATAATAATGATATTAACTGGTCCTCCTTGTTGTAGTATGGATAGTATCCTATTACAGATATTGTTGCACTTCAAGACTAATCTTGATATGCTCTTTTTGATGATGAATGTGATGCCATTCATTTTCAATTTGTCCTTCCTGGCAATCAAAGCCATGTGATTTTCAAATTGAAAATGACCAATACCAGATAGCAAACAAGATGGTGAACTGGGTGGAAGTACAGTAAAGAACTCCACCAGCAACAATACACAATACCCGACCAAGCAGGCTCAGGGGATGGTAAGAACTCTGAACCACATAAAAAGGAATATTTAGAAGATTGGAAAGCTTACAGCTGGGTGAAATTGTGACAGAAGCAAGAAATCCAGTTTTTTCTAGTCTAGGATGCTCAGCTGCTCCAGGAGCCACAATCTTGTGTGAGAACAAGCAGGGGAAGGATAGGAGTGGTCACAGACACTGACAGAACCACAGAGATAAAGGTGTGGACATTCTTTTCTTTTGGTAGCTATTCCTTGGTCCCTTGCTCTCTGTGCACCTCCATTCTGGTGACTATAGGGGTCCCTGAGCTAATGGGCACCCCAGACCCACCATTGGAGGGTTCTACTATGCATGTGCACAGATCTCCTCAAAATTTAAAGAGACAGTTTCCAATTAAATCCAAATGACCACAGCCAGTCCTCCATTGTTTACAACAAGAAAAAAAGGCCTGAATGGGGATTGTGGAGCAGGACAAGCAGACAAAAAAGGAAATAAGCTGAAAATTAAATTCTAAATTACATCAAAACAACCAACAGTGGCATCTTGAAA
>NW_006408998.1:1018150-1037855 GCF_000296735.1 Chrysochloris asiatica | reverse complement strand
GGGATTATAATCAGTGTAATGAAACAAGATATATGATTTGTTGAATGTAAAACTGATGATATGCCATGTAAAATTTCATTCAATCCACAATAAAAACCTTAAATTAAAAAAAAAAATTAAAAAGACCAATACCAATCCATTTCAAGTCACTAATACTATGATATTGATGTTTATGCATTCCATTTCATTTTTGACAATTTCCAGTTTTCCTAGTTTCTTACTTTTTCATTCCATGTTCTAATTATTAATGGATGTGTACAGTTGTTTCTTTTCATTTTGAGTTGTGTTCCATCAGCCTTTGAAAGTCCTGAATGCTTTACATCATTCACGTCATAAAGGTTAGCTGTACTTTGATGATGCAGTTCTTCAACATTTGCATTTTGAGTGCCTTCCAACCTGACAGGTTTTTCTTCCGGTACTGTATCTTACAGTATTCTTGTGCTCTTCTTCATTTTTCAATATTCAATAATAGTGTTCCGTTGCTTTTCTTAAAGTTTTAGTGACTAAATATTTGGAAGTAGTTTGTCTCTCCTTCATATTCTATCTTTGTCTATAAATTCTTCTGAAATCTTTCCATACTGCGTGACCCTGCTGGTATTTGTAATACCCATGCATAACTTCCAGAACCACAGGAACATGCAAGCCATCACGGTGTGACAAACTGATGGATGAGTGGTGACATCACATCTGGTGCTATTCTTGAATATGTCATTTGTCTTGCAAAATTGCATCATATCATTTTTGCATCATTTCTATCACCAAGGTCATATTTTCAAATGACTGATCCTTCTTTATTTTTTCCAACCTTCGCATTACAATTACCAGTTGTTTTTGAAGCATCTTGATT
The DNA here is from genome assembly GCF_000296735.1 of Chrysochloris asiatica. Taxonomy (NCBI): domain Eukaryota; kingdom Metazoa; phylum Chordata; class Mammalia; order Afrosoricida; family Chrysochloridae; genus Chrysochloris; species Chrysochloris asiatica. The sequence goes on along the minus strand of NW_006408998.1, from coordinate 1,037,008 downwards.
GCATGTCGTATGAACTTCATACTGAAGAAATTTGAGTATTCTTCAATGTCATCATTATTGGTTTAATGGCTTGTGAATACATTTGAATAATAGAAATATTTATTGAACTTCCTTGCAGGCATATGGATAGCATTATAGTTCAAAGTAGATCTTGAAATGTTCTTTAGATGATGAATGTGATGACATTCTTCTTCAATTTGTCTTTTTGGTCATAGTAAATCAGAATTGTCTGATTCAAAATGGACAATACCAGTTAATTTCAGCTGAGTAATGTCCAAGATATCAATATTTGTTTTCAATTTTGTTTTGACATTTTCTGCTTTTCCTACATTTACTTTGCACATTCCAAGTTCTGATTATTAATGGATGTTTGCAGGTTTCTCCTCATTTTGATTTTTTTTCCATCTGGGAATGAATATATCAAAAACTTTACTCCATTCACATCATTATTGTTAACTCTGCTTTGAGAAGGCTTCTTTTCATCAGTCATATTTTGAGGGCCTTCCAACCTTAGGGGCTCATATCTAGACACATTATCTGACAATACTCTGCAGCTACTCATAGCATATCTATCTTCCAGTACTATATCTTACAATGTTCTCATGCTATTCATACGTTTTACAGTGGCTAAACATTAAAAATATCCTCCTTTCCTTATACCTAGTCTGTCTTAATTTTTAAGTTCTTCTGAAACATGTTCATGTTGGTTAAGTTTTTTAAAATTTTACAAATATCAGTGGCTTCTCTTCCAGCATCATAGCAACATGCAGGTCACCATTATAAGACACACTGAGATACGAGTTTGTTAGAGTAACATAATCTCTCCTATTCTGATTAACACACAAATATATTATAATATTCATGCATTATATCAATTTTCAGTCAATTCTATAAGAATATATCCTTCATAAAAATCATACATTTCTGTCTACAAGTTAAATGTGTTCATAGTATCATGAACGTTACTGGTATATTGCTGCTATTATGTGCTTCAAGTCACATCCAAATCATAGTATCCCTGTATAGGTATTTTGAGGCTTTTAAAATCTTTGTAGGAGCAGATATCCTCATTGTTCTCTCTCAGAGTGGCTTGTGGGCTTGAACCACTGAACTTGTGGTTAAAGTCCCATGCTTAGCTTATAGAATCACCTCCTTTCCCAATATAGACACTCAATAGCCTAATAAATGAATATAAGACTAGCAAATACATTTACTAGCAAAAAAGATTAAATGACAATAGATGCATGACAACTTTTAGATTTCTGGGAGGGTGTATACACACTGCATCATAAGTAAATGTATAAAGATAAAGTTTTATTAATTACTATTTTTTATTTTGAAAATAACTAAAATTTAGGCATTTGCACATTTAGTCACAAGTTCTATAAATTGGCTGAATGTTTTCAAATATAATAAAAGGTAGTATAAATACAGGATTAATATTCTAGAGTTCCTTCTTTTGTTTGAAATGTGTTTAAAGTATATATCAAAGTTTGTGCTTTATAGTTACTTTCAAAATGCTAAAATATATTTGAATTTTCTCTCTACTTTTTATTTTACCTTTTCTTTTTCCTTGAAAACAAAGATTTAACAACATAAATATATTCATCTAATTCATTTCTCAAGGTTTATAAACATCATTCATTCACTCTGAAGGGACAAAGTGGTTTACATTAATGAAGCAACATCTGTTCTTTCAGAACAAAATGAGTTCCCTGAAGGACAATTAATAAAAATATTGCCACTAAACACAGCTGGTAAATTGTTAATAAAAATAAAACAAATTAAAGGGAAATTTAACTGTGAATTCAAATATATGAAGAGAGTAAAGTAAATAAATAACTCATTTTATTACAAAGTGAATTAAACTATACTCTTTATTTATTAACATGGTTGCAACTTAACTTTCAATATTAGCATTTTGATTGTTGAAACCAAAAATTGTTAGTATCATTATACAATTGCAAAGAAAGGCAGATTGTTCCATTTAGCAAACTAAACTGAAGGAATGAGAATCTGTTAAACTAAGATATTTTTTCATAAATTATTTAAAAAAAAAAAAAAAGAAAAACTACCAACTTCATATTCTGTCAGGTGTTTTGTGGAATAGTTAGTAGTCAAAAGAATAATGAAGTAAATAAATGTGAGCAACTTTTCTCTATTTTTACATATTTGCTATCTGTCTGTATACATGAGATATATGAACATAAGGATTGAAAGAAATTTTGACTACATTGTATTTGAAAAGCTTTGAATATTAGGGTAAAATATTTGAAGTGTTTCTTTAGTGAGCTAAAATTACAGAAAATTGTGATCAAGAATGTGAAGCAATTAAGAAAGCACTGGAGAGATTATTTCCAGGACTATATATGAAGAGCTGAGCAGAGTAACTGAATGGAAAATAATTAGGAAAAAGTTATTATAATTGAAATTTTATTTTCACCTTCATTAATATAACTTTAAAGTAGATATTCTTAACCGTTCAACTTTTGACAAACACAGAAGGAAAATAGAAAGAAGGGGTTAGGACACAAACAAATGTCTCCTGGGGGGAGTATAAAACTTTCTCTCTTTGAGAAACAAATTTATAAATTATTTTATATATGTACTTACAAAATAAAAAAAAAATCTAATGATGTGTATATATATATCCAAGTAGAAAATACTACTTTTCAAACCGTGATTTTCATTTGTGATATAGCTCAAATGCTACCATTTCTTTGAAGATTTCTGATACATTTACATTGAAATAAATTTCTTCTTATATGCTTCCATGTTAAATTGCTTCCTTTAGAGTTTAATTCCTATTCTAACTCTTTACACTAATTTATGTATATGTTATATTTTAAAGGCTATGGATCCTCTGTGCTTGTTGTGTTTTTCAGTAAGAATCTAACTCATTTCTCAAGGTTTATAAACATCATTCATTCTCTCTGAAGGAATAAAGTGGTTTACATTAATGAAGCAACATATGTTATTAATTACCACGTCTGATTATATTTTTCTTGCTGATATGTACATTGATTCTGAATCATAGTGACTCTGTGTATGGTTTCTAAGAAGTGATTAGTGGATTTGAACTGCCAAACTTGTGATTACATGTCTAGTTCTTATGTTACAACACCACAACAGTACTCAAATTATAACTGTTGATAAATACATGTGATTTTTAAATTGAGCAACCTTAGAAATTGAGAGAATCTGAACACTTTATTAAAAAACTTCTCCTATCACTTAATGTTTCATGAATTATCTGATGGTCAGAAATGTTAACACTCTTACTGATTGCATGTATCTGGTTGCTGAGATAATGATACATAAAACACTAATCATAAATGCTTTTCTTCATGAAGTTTACAGTCCAGTGTAGTCATGCTAACCCTATTGGAATAAATAGGAAGCTCTAAGAGCTAATCTGAAAATTTCAAAGTACAGCTCAAAAGACAACATCATGTATTAAAATGAAATGTGCAAAGTAAAGCCTAAAATTAGAAAACCAAATAAAAAGAAAATACTCGGAATTCCCAAAACTGAAAGACTGAAAGAATTGAATAAAACGTTCAAACCTTGATTTGCAATACTGAAAGATTCTATGGGAAAATACTGAATTTTGCAGAAATCATCAAAAGAAGATGGAACGGGGACGGTCTTGAGAAATGATTCTCTCTATCCTCCAGACTGCTGGCTTTCAGCTAATAAAGCTTAGATTGAATTTCCCCTCTCCCCACACCCCAGTCTATGTGAGTGACTACAGTGACACGCAGCAAACATTTATGGTGACCATTCTCAGGGACCTCACACACTTCCTGATAAGTAGTATTACTAACAAAGAGGCATAGTCTCCTTTGTGGGTGATATTGTTTGCCTGGAAGGCCTGCTGACCACCTGGACATGTGAGCCCAAGAGCACAGTGACTGAATACTCCTAGCAGTGCAGCCAAGAATCTTTTTCTTGGGAGTCTTCGGCCCTGTGTCTCCTGCAGTCATGGTCGCTTTCACTTTTGAGATTCCTTTGCTTTATTTTGGGTGTGCACATTGGGGCATGGTAGGCAGGAAATAATTTCCTAAAAGTGTCCCTTCTCTTTCTGTTAAGGCTAACCTCTGTATCTGAAAAATGGGAGTATAGGTCTCAGTCCCAAAGAAAAGCCCTGTAGTGCATAATTCTGTCTGACTTGTTTCTGTATAGGTACAATCCGATGACATCAAAAGAAATGGTGTTTTACTGTAATACAGCTTGACTAATGTACCATCTAGATTATGGGAAAAATAACCTTTGAATGATTCCTTAAATTATTACAAAATTTTACAGCTTGCATTATTCAACTGCTATGTCAGATTGTCTATTTGTTTGTAAAATTATTTTGTTTTTTCCTGTATTTGTTTAAGAAATGAAAACAACCTGGAATACCAAGAGTATGTAAGTTACATCACCACGTATATGTATTATAATGCATTTGTTATGCAAATATGAAAGTCATGCATGGGAAAAATGAATACAGATGAATGTTAGGTGGAAAAAGATTTCTAACCAGGCCTATATGTGAAAACAGAATTCTAACCAGGCCTATATGTGAAAACAGAATTCTAACCAGGCCTATATGTGAAAACAGAATTCTAACCAGGCCTATACAAAGAGATGAATGGTTGTTTTTATGTGAAATGTAGCCTTTGAGTGTAGAATAGTCTTATTATGACTCCTGGTGTACCAGCAGCTGCTAGTAGGGAAAAGTATAATCTGGCTTAGTGAACCTTCCCTGTCGTATTCAGCCTCTGAGGAAAGCAGTTTGGAAGTGATTTCTCTATAGCATACCCTTCAAGGGACCCATTTTGATCGAGGACTACCCTGAACAGAGGCAAGGCAATAACCCATCCGTAGATGCCCATATGATTGAATACAGAAGGATAAACTACAGGATATCACTAGGCACATACTCCTTTCTCTAGCTTGGACTCATTAAATTGGAAAAATTCAAATCATTCCTATTGAGATGTTGTTGTTGTTGTTAAGTGCCATAGTGTTGTGATCCTGTGGGGTTTCTGAGGAGGGACTGGTATTCCTTGAATTTCTGACCTTGCAATTTGGATGGACTTTGTGATCGGGCACATTGACCAACAGTGCCACACCAGGATGACCCAACCAAAATGGCAAATTTAATAATCATTATTTTTGCCACCTATTATCCTAATTGGACAGATATTCAGGCTCTGCTGACCATGCTTCTGACCCGCAATGAAAGAAGGCTTGTCTGAGATAAGTCATAGGATGAAGCAGCACACATCCATGGAGAAAAACCTGAAGGGGACCCTGGCCCCAGTCAACACAATTCCTGTAGCTGACACACATTGGAATTTAAATGGGGCTGCTGTGGCTGGAGCACTATCAAAGGTGCATTCTCAGAGGTCTGAAGAAGAGGGATCCTACACAAAAGAGCTTGAACATGGTACAGGCAGTTCAGCAGAAGCCAACTGAGGACCCCTCTGAATTCTTTGAATGAATCTACACAGACCTTGATCCTGAGAAGTCAGCAAATATGTGAATGGTTAACATGACTTTTATCTCCTGAAGCATCCCAGATATTAGAAAGAAACCAGAAATTAGACAGGGCAATTGGCATGAATCCATCACAGCTGGTGGACATCCCCTTTGAGGTATTTAGCAGCCGAGAACATGAGATGTCTCAGGCTGTTACTGTCTTCCCAAAGACCACTAGAGGTAAGCCTGTGGGGGCCCTAGGGAGGACTCCTGAAAGGAATGGAGGCCTTAAGGAAGGACCAACCTGCTTATTGCAAAAAACCTGGACACTGGAAAAATGAATGCCCCCCAAAAAAGAAAAAAAAAAAAACATTCTCCAACTGAACAGAGTTGGACAAACTTCATTGTCTGCAGAAGACTGATGGTGCTGGGGCAGAAGGGGGTCCAGCATGATTTGGCATCAATCTCTGCCACCCCTATTGCCCATCACTCCCCAGAACCTTGGCTGAAAATAACGATGGGGACACACTGTGGATTTTTGGCACACTTTTTCAGTGGTCAATATGCCTCTGAATTTCTCATCGTTCCATTCTGTGATGGTGATTGAGATCTCAGGGAGTTCTGAGGACCAGTTCTTCCTTAAATCCCTAGACTGCTTCACTGGGGATGAGAAAATGACTGCCCTGTCCCCTTACTGAGCCAGGACCTGCTTCCAAAGTTGTATGTTCAAGCAACTTTTCTTCCTGAAACCAAAACTCTGCAGATGGAGGTTCCTCATGAACATGCTTGGCAATTACTGATTCAAATTCTGGAAACCGGTCACATTGGCCTGAGGAATCCACAGTCAGGTAAACCCCTGTGTGGTCTAGCGGAACTCTGATTGAAGCCTGGAAGCTGACCATCCCACAGAAACCAACAAGAAAGTGGCTGAGATATTAATCACCATCCCCATCAGGTTGTCTCCTTGATGCAATAAAAGGGAAACCTATGGCTCACTACAGGATGGATAGATAATATGAGGTTATTTTACTGGACAATCTGAATATTACCCTGAGAATTATGGGGTGACTAAACCATCCTTCCTGTTGTGGCAACTGGAGGGCTGAATCATGATTGCGTAGAAATCATTGACCAAGTATTTTCCAACCAACCTGACCTGTTTGATTGCATTTAGTGGACTAGAGGTTGTTTGTGGACAGAGTAATTGCATGAAGAAAGGGACTGGGATAGCAGGTTGTATGATAGTAATCTTACAAGACCCCGTGGAGGTAGTAGTCCTCCTTCTGGGGATCTCAGTTCAAAAAGGATGAAGGCATCAGAAATGTTGTCATGAAAGACTGAATGTGTACCCAGGTGGCATGAGTTGGACTGGGGCAGAAGAATTTGAGACAGAGTTTAAGGGATGAAAAGTGAATGACGATGGAATTGTTCTGGTTCTGAGAGGTTAAAAGCTAGAAAGTAAATGGCAAGAGAATGGTTCTGATCCTGTGAAAACTAGCCCCTGCTCTTCTTAAATGAGTCCATGAAATGACCCACATCGGGACAAAAGACCCTGGCTTGGTTCATAAGGCCCTGGCTCTAAGAATCATTCAGGATGTTAGCTCTAATTGTTTAACCTTTCTCAAGAACAATCCCAAGACAGGCTGTCGTGCATCAATATCAGGGTAAACAACCCCTTGAAAATTGTCAGGTTGATTTCATGCAGATGCCCCTAAGCTGGGGAATTAAGTATTTGCTGATTTTGTTTTTCAGACACCTTTTCAGGTTGGGTAGAGGTTTTCCCCATCCAAACTAAAAACTTCAGAAATAGTGAAAATCCTTTTGAAAGAGATTATCTCCAAGTTTGGAATTCCAAAATATGTCCAAAGTGACAATAGAGTAGCAAACACCTACAGATGAAATGGAGATTGCATTCAGCTTAGAGGTTCGAGAAAATGAACCATACTTTAAAAAAACAAATAGCAAAATTGTCAGGAAATTTATCTACATTGAGACCAGGTGTTGCTTTAGACCTGTTCCAAATTCAGGCTCCCCCAGCCCCCGCCAGAAGCGAGCTTATATTGAGTCCTTATAAAATTGTATAGAGTAAACCTTCCCAGGCAGCTTCCCTCAACCCTCTTCCTGACCTCAACCAAGATTTGAAGGTGCAGTGGTATGCACAACACCTCCACCACCCACTTTCTATAAGTCTTAAAATTACTCTTCCCAGGTATGCTTCCTCCTCTATAGGTAACCTGACCCCTTACAGCCTGGAGATCATGTTCTGCTCAGAGCATGGAGTGACAGACCTGAAAATCAGTTGGAAAAAAAGTGAACTGGACCCTGGAAAGTTTTAATAGTCACCCCATCAACTGTCAAGTTAGCCGGACTCAAAGCCTGGACACACCATACCAGAATCAAGTCTTATCTGTCAGTGGACCACCTGAACATCAGAAGCAACTGGAGAAAACCAAGTGAAGATAAGAAGCTGCCCCTTAAAATAATGTGTCTCCTCCTCTTTACAATGGAACTCTCACAGGACATTATGCCCTTTCAACAATATGAAAATATTTTGGTCTATTTAGTTCAGAGTGTAATGAATGAATCTGATTTTGTCTTTTGAGAGGTACTTATGTAGAACAGAACTTTACCTCATGTTTAGTAGGGATATATACTCCTTTGGAGTTAATTCTAAATGTTACTCTATTGTGATATATTTAAAAAGAATATAATTTATTATGACATCTATAATTGATGTCCGGTGGTAATGAGAAGAGAGACATGTTCCCTATTCAGCTTAGAACAGTTACTAGTGTCCACTGTGTGCAGTTCTCAATTTGTACAACTGATTTCAAACCCTTAAGAAACACTACTGTAGAATCTCCAGTGAGTAGTATTCAATCTGACTAGGCAGAGCTGATGCAATGAAATACAGAGGGGTCTCTTGTGATACAATAGTGAATAACTGTTATCAGGACTGTTTGTGAGGGTTGGAAATGTAAAGGTAGACGTTTTATAGCAAGGAGGGGAGTGATTAACTTTTCATTCTAGGAGCAGAGGTCCCTAGGACCATCAAGGGAGAAGAGCAGAGAGTAGGACTCTACCCAGAGAAGCAGTGATGCCTGAAATGGAGCCAGAGATGATGATGTGGAGCTATGGAGCAGCTGGAGACTCTAGACCCAGAGAGGGAGAGCGACTGTGTGCTGAAGCCCTGGGGGGCACGGGGGAAAGATTGCATGGAGGGAATTGTAACCATGGCAATGAGACTATATATGATAGAATGAATGTAAGACTGATGTTCTCCCATGTAAACTGTCACATAATTCACAATAAAACATTGAAAAGAAAAGAAAAGAAAAGAAAAGAAAAGAAACACTACTGTAAACTGTATAGAGATAGAAACAGTGTCCTATGCTAATAGACATATTAAACTACCTTCTGTATTGTTCCTCCTGTGGGCATCAGGTTTTTTTTGAATATTCCCACCAATGCCTCTGAGGGACACTATTCCCTTAGATGACTCACCACCTTTTTACCTAAGATTCAGGATTTAAAAGAAACAAAAGTCAAGTAACCCAGGAACTTAACATGCTGACTGTCTAGTGATCTGTATTTACTTAGCTCTACAAAATACACTTTGTCTCTCTTTGTCATGCCTGCCATGGTTAGTTCCCTAAATGTAGAAGTCAGTCGATTAGCCTGTTCAATGTTCAAAGCTTCCGAAGCAATCAATGCCCTAAGTGTAGAACTAGGATAGGTCAGGGAAGCATTTTTGGAAAACAGTGATGCTATAGATTATTTGCTTTTACAGCATAGTCATGGCTGTGAGAAATTTAAAGGGCTGTGTTGTTTTAATCTATCAGACAATTCTAAATTAATGGAACAATAACTGAAAAATGTTAGAGGAATAATTTCTACAATCAGCAAAAAGAGGGCTCCTTTAGAGCAGATATCGAAAGTTGGTTATCTTGGTTACCTAATCTGGGGTCATTAATAATGGGGATTAAAGTTTGTACTGTCATAGGAATTTTCATATGTTGCTGTATTCAATGCTTACCTTGTTGTATCACCCTTTGTAAAATTTGCTGGTTTTCATGAACTAAGCTTATTTCTTTTGATCCAAGGAACAATGCTCAGGATAAAAGAAACTATTTTCATTTGAAACAAATTTCATAGAAATGAAATCTAAAAATAAGAGTGGGGAACTATAACATGAATCTACTGACCTAAACAAAATGGAGTGAGTTTAGTCATTGAGTCTCAAGTGTTGTTGTTGTTAGGTGTCATCGAGTTGGTACCAACTCATAGTGACCCTATATACAACAGAATGAAATACTGCCCGGTCCTGGGCCAACCTCACTATTGTTGCAACACTTGAGCCATTGATGCTGACACTTTGCCAATCCATCTCGCTGATGGTCTTCCTTTTTTTTCTCTGACCCTCCAGCCTTCCAAACAGGATATCCTTCTCCAGCAACTGGTCATTCCTGACAATATGTCTGAAGTATGAAAGACTAATTTGGCCATCCTGGCCTCCAAGGAGCACTCTGGCTGCACTTCTTCCAACACAGATCTGTTTGTTCTTTTGGCAACCCTTGACACTGTCAATATTCTCCTCCATCATAACTCAAAGGCATCAATTCTTCTACGGTCTTCCTTATTCACTGTACAGTTTTCACACGCATATGATGTTATTGAAAATACTATGGCTTAGGTAAGTCACACCTTGTCCTCAAGCTGAAATCTTTGCTCTTCAACACTTTAAAAAGGTCTTGTGCAGCAGATTTTCCTAATGCAATATGTCATTTGATTTTTTTGACTGCTGCTTCCATGAGTGTTGATAGTTGATCCAAGAAGAATGAAGTCCTTGACAACTTCAATCGTTTCTCTATTGATAAGAATGCTGGTTATTGGTCCAGTAGTGCGTATTTTAATTTTTTTTATATATATATATTGAGATGCAATCCATACTGAAGGCTGTAGTCTCTGATTTTCATCAGTAAATATTTTAAGTCCTCTTCACTCTCAGCAAGCAAGGTTGTATCATCTGCATATCACAGATTGTTAATGAGTCTTAGTTCTCAAATGGACATCTTTGCTATTTAAACACTTTAACAAAATATTGTTCATCAGATTTGCTTAATGTAATACATCATTCACATTAGAAAAAAATTGATGCGGTTGAGTTATGGTGTTGGAGGATAATATTGAAAGTGCCATACGCTGCCAAAAGAACAAAAATATTTGTGTTGAAAGAAATGCAGCCAGAGTGCTCCTTGGAAGCCAGGATGGCCAAACATTATCTCTCATACTTCAGACATATTGTCAGGAGGCACCATTCACTGGAGAAGGATATCATGTTGGGTAAGGTGGAGGGTAAGAGAAAAAGAAAAAACAAAAAACAAAACAGAGAGATGTATTGGCACAGTGGCAGGATCAATGGGCTCAAGCATGGCAACAATTGTGAGGTTGGCCCAGGACCGGGCAGTGTTTAGTTCTGTTGTGCATAAGGTTACTATGAGTCAATAGCGAATAGAAGGAACCTAAAAACAACAATACATCATTTGATTTCTTGACTGCTGCGTCCATGAAAATTGATGGTTGATCCGAACAAAATGAAGTCTTTGACAACTTCAATCTTTTCTTCATTTATCTTGATGCTATTTATTGTTTCAGTGGTGAGGATTTTCATTTTCTTTACATTGAGGTGCAACCCATATTGCTGGCTTTGGTCTTTATCTTTATTAGAAATTATTTTAAGCCTTCTTCATTTTCAACAAGCAAGGTTGTATCACCTGCATATCAAAGGTTATTAATAAGTCTTCCTCTAATTCTGATACCACATTCTTCTTCATATAATCCAACTTCTCCAATTATTTCCCTAGCATACAGACTGAATAAGTAAGGTGAAAGAATACAATGCTGGCACCCACATTTTTTAATTTAAGACCATTTAATGTTCTTTTTTTTCTGTTCAAACAACTGTCTCTTACTCTATGTATAGGCTTCTCATGAGCACAATTAAGTGTTCTGTATTGCTCATTATCAGAAATGTTGTCCGTATCTTGTCATGAGACACAAAGAATTTAAATTCTTTGCTAATAAATAAAGCACAAGTAAATAGATTTCTGGTTTTCTCTGCTTTCAACCAAAATCTATCTGATATCAGCAGCAATAGTCTTCATTCCTTGTCCTTGTCTGACTCTGGTTTGAATCTCTAATAATAGCACCTGTCAATGTACTGTTGCAGCTATATATAAATTACCTTTAGCAAAGTTTTACTTGCATGCAATATTATTGTTTCAAAATTTTGATTTATTCCAGTCAGTTGGCCAGGTAGCTCTCTTGGCATAGTTGAGGGAGTCCTGCATCAGTTTGTTGAAATATTTCAACTTTTATTATTGATAAATGGAGAAAGAAAAATGTTGTCAAGGATTTATTTTGCTTGGATTCACAATCAACACTCATATAAACAGTAGCCAAGAAATCAAAGGTGTATTGTATTAGGTAAATCTGCTATTGAAAATCTCTTCAAACAGTTAAAGATGGAATATATAAGTTTAAGGACTAAGGTTTTCCTGACTCAAACTATAGTATGTTCAGTAGCCTCATCTGCATGTGAAAATTGGACAATAAATAAGGAAAATCCTAGAATTGTTTCATTTGAGTTGTGGTATTACCAAAGAATATTGAAAGTACCATGAAATTCCAGAAGAAAAATCAAACCTGTGTTGGAAGAAGAATGAGCCTTAGAAGTCAGCATGGTGAGACTATATCTCTCATACTTCTCATGTATTATCAGCAGGGACCAGTCCCTGAAAAGAACATCATGCTTGGTATAATGGAGGGTCACAAAAAGTAGTAAGACGTTCAATGTGATTGATTGGTATAGTGACAGCAGCAATAGACTGAAGTTTAAAAACAATTGTGAAGATGGCACAGGACCAGGCAGTGTTTTGCTGTGTTGTGCATAAGGTCACTGTCAATCAGAACTGACTTGATGGAACCTAAAAGCAACAAAAATTACTAACCATGTGAATGAAGAAGAGATGGGGAAAGAGAGATTTCTAGCTACATGAAGATTATTCAGAAGTAAAAGCTCAGGAGAAACTATACCTTCATCCAGGTCTGATATTTAGAGAATGACTTCTCCTAGAGATGGCACACACAATTTAAACTTCTAACACCTGAATTGTAAGGAAATAAATTTCCATCTTCCAAAGCCACCAATGTGTAGGATTTCTGCTGTAACAAGATTAGGTAAATAAGACACCAAGGAATTTAGGAATAGAAGATGAGTAAACAAACAAACAAGCAAAAATAGAAGGTGATTCAACAGAGAGTAGAAGGAGAGCGAGAGAAGCCTTCCCTGAATTTGAACCTCAACTCCTTAATTCTGAGAAAATACATTATTTTATTTAGAGCACCCACCTGGAATATTTATTTTACAGCAGCATTGAGAAATTAAGACATGAAGTACATGATCAATACTTATGGAGCTTTGTGATATTGTTTTTGGTTGTCAATATTTCACAGTATTTGTTAATATTATACTTTTAAAATAATGGCTACAGCCCTTGTGATTAGCAATTCTTTCAAATTACTTTATTTCTTCAACTTTGTTCTTTTTTTCCTCCACACCTATTAAAATAAAGGAAATAGAACATTGAAGGAAAAAGGAATGTTAATCATTTTTAGAAACAAGACTTCTCATGATGAATGTTTAAAACATTTTATTGAGATATTTTAGATACATATTGTGGTACATATTTTCTAAAAACTTTTTAAAGGTAATTAATGTTTTAAAAAAATACATCAAATGTGGTCTGTGATTGTTAAATGCTATCGAGTCAGTTCAGACTCATAGCAACCCTCTACAGGATTTGAACTGTCGGTTTGTAGTTTGTCCCGAAATTAATTCTGACTTGTAGCAACCATAGGCATAACAGAATGAAAAACTGCCCCGTTTGTTTTATCTTCATAATTGCTATGTTTGAGCCCATTGTTGCTGCAAATCTGCCAGTGAATCTGAATGGGAACACTCCTTTTTTTTTTTTTTTTTTTTTATTGTGAATTGAGTGATAGTTTACTTGGGAGAACATTGGTTTTATACTCATCATTTCACTGCAATGATTTCAACCCCCTACATGCATCATCATTCAGCAGTATTTGATTTTATTCCGCCTGTATTTTTTTCTTTTTGTTTTTTGGGGGAGGGCATGATGAATGCAAAATCACTCAGGAATAAATAATCATTTAAACAACCAAAGGCCACTTTCTGTAAGCCTACTTCCTGGCTGCCAGTACACAGTTTTTCTCTTCCCATGAGTCTAGAGTCCTCAGCTACTCTCTTCTCTATGCCATCACCTCTCCCTCTATCTCTGCTGTCACCGCTGCTCTGGATTGTTGTTGTTGTTAAGTGCCGTCAAGTCGGTTCAGACCCATAGCTACCCTGTACAGGGTTTCCGAGGCTGTAAATATTTACGGAGCAGAAAGCCTCATCTTTCTCCCATGAATAGGGTCCCACATTCCACATGTGTTCTTCTCACTTGATGGTCCTAAGATCCTCTGTTCCTGGACTATAAGATTAACTACTCCCCCTTTATGTTACAAAACTTCTACCTTTACAGTTGTGACAATTGCAATTAATCATGATAACAATTGGCTCACTATTAAATCATAAGACTCTTTTTCCCATCTCCTTTCATCAGACTCATCTAGACAAGAAGAAAACTGTTTAGTGGGGGTTCTACATTCCCTTGCACACTCTGAAACTAAACACCCTCTTGAAAACTCAAAAACTCATAAGCCAGTCTCTTCATTCCTTTATAGCCCATGCCTGGTGCCCTCCCCCCCCCCCCATTTTAGGTAACCAATGTTTAAGTTGCCCATCCCTATCAATCCTCGTACAGAGGGAATGGAAATGATCCTTGATGTGAAGATTCCTTCTCTCTCAGTTGGCATTTTGGGCTACTATATCCATAAGTATAGGTCAAGTTCATCAAATTGTAGCAATTTACACTTGTTAACTTTATCATTTTTTTTTTTTTTTCTTTAATATTCCTTTAGTCAAGTTCTGATCATCCAGCCATTGAAGCTAGGTTAAATGGGTACTATATGCAAGTTTGGGCATTCTTGTGTGTTTTCCCTCCCTTCATATCAGTTGGACAATGAACTCTCAGCTGTATCCCTCCATGGATACATTCTTGTCTATGGGCCCAGGACTCTCCAGCTTTAACCATACTTCAGACCAACCAGCCCTTTCTCTTCTCTCTCTCGTCTCTAGATTGACTGTTCCTCTTCTTTTGTTGAACCAGCACTTTTCCAGGCAAGGACTGACCCCTCCTGATAACACATCTAAATAAGATTTTGGTTAAGAAGGTAGCTATCTTTTAAATGTCTTGGAATAGATTAGTGAGTACCTATAGTGATGCATCAGTTCATTGAGCAATTTCTATTTGTATTTTATTACTTCCTGGAGCCTTGTTTTTGTGATTTTCTTCAGTTCAGCTTGGACTTCTTCCTTCAGCACCATCAGTTCCAAATAATATTCTACTTCTTGAAATAGTTGAGGATGAAAATTTTACTTTGGGTACAGTGACTCTGTTTATTCAATCCAACATTCAATAGTTTGCCTACAGAATTCTTTAATATTGAAGGGTGAGGCTTCATCCTTCATCTTCAGTTATTTTAGTTTGAGAAATGCTCAGAAACCCTTTTGGATTTTTTGTTTCAATTTTTTTCACATTTCATTATAATATTTTGTCTTCTTGCGATGTGTTTTGAAATTTTCTTTTCAGTCCTTATACATCCTCATTTCTCCCAGTTGCTTTAGCTTTTCTGTGTTCAAAAGAAAGTTTCAGAGTTTCTTCTGCCATCCAATATGGCCTTTTCTTTATATCTCTCTTTTTAATAATCTTTTGATCCTTTATAAATGATGTTCTCTATGTCATCCCAAAACTATTCTAAACTTCGTTGTTGTATAATTCATCAAATCTGTTCTTGAGATAGTCTCTAAATTGAGATGAGATATATTCAAGATTCAACAATTTCAAGAGGTTGCATATGATCAAGATCCAAGGATACTGAAATAAGAAATTCAAGGTGCACTGAAGGCATTAACAATGAATAAGGCACTGGGAATTAATGGAATACAAAATGAAATCCTATAACAAACTGATGCAGCACAGGAGGCACACACTCATCTATGCTAAGAAATTTTGAAGACAACGACCTGGCCAATTGACTGAAAGAGATCCATATTTGTGCCCATTCCAAAGACAGGTGACCGAAAGGAATGTGGAAATTATCAGACAATATCATTGATAACCTATGAAAGAAAAATTTTAATAAATGTAATATAAAAATGGCTGGAAACATACATTTACAGCAAGTTTCGGAAGAAGATGTGGAATGAGGGATACCATTGCTGATGCTAGATGGTTCTTGGCTGAAAGCAGACACTACAGAATGATGTTTACCTGTGCTTTATTGCCTACACAAAGACTTTTGATTGTGTGGATCATGACACAATATGGACAACATTTTGAAGTATGAGTATTCAGGAACACTTAATTGTGCTCATGAGGAACCTGTACACAGACTTGTACAAAGAATAAGATGCAGGTGCTAGAACAGAACAAAGGAATACCAAATTGTTTAAAATTAGGAAAAGTGTGTGCCAGGGTTGTATTCAGTCTGTGTGCCGAGCAAATAATTCAACAAACTAGATTATATGAAGAAAAATGTGAAGGAGAAAGGAGGAAGACTCATTAACAACCTGTGATATGCAGAATATATAAACTTACATGCTGAAGTGAAGAGGACATAAAATAATTACTGATAAAGATAAAGACCAAAGCCATCAGTGATTGTGCCTCTATGTAAAGAAAATAAAAATCCTCAAGACTGAAACAAATAGCATCAAGATTGGAGACTAAATTGCACCTGCCCCAAGCCATAGCATTTCCAGTAGCCTCACATGCATGCAAAAGTTGGACAGTGAATAAGAAAGACCTTCAGGGAATTGATGTTTTTGACTTATGGTATTGGAAGAGAATACTGGAAGTGTCATTGACTGTCAAAAGAACAAAAATCCAGAGTGCTTCTTGGAAACTAGGATGGCTAAAGTTTGTCTCACATATTTTGAACATATTATCAGGTAGGAAAAGGCCCTGAAGAAGGATATCATGTTTGGTAAGGCGGCGGGTTGAAGAAAAGGAGGAAGACATCCAATGAGATGGATTGGCACAGTGTCAGCAGCAATGGACTCAAGCTTAGAAATGATTTTGAGGTTGGTCTAGAACCAGACAATATTTCACTTTGTTGTGTATAGGGTTATTATGAGTTGGTACCACCTCTATGACAGCTAACAACAATGACATATTCAAGGTTATAGTTTGATTTTAATTGACTTTTGTAATTTTCTTCCGCTTCAGCCTGAATTTGCTTATAAGCAATTGATGATATGTTCCACAGTCAGCTCCTAGCTTTGTTTTAGATGAGGGTATTGAGCTTCTCCATCATTTCTTCTGTCAAGTATAGCTAATTTGATTCCTGTGTGTGCTTTTGCCTAAAGTCCCTGTATAAATCACTCTTTTTTTTTTTTTTTTTTCTTCTTTCTCTTTTTTTTTTTTAGGTTGAACATACATCACTATTTACATCTGTCTCACTTAGCCCATGCAAACCTGCCTGAATGTTCTCACATATGCCTTGTTCTTCCATTCCCCCTTCCTTTCTTGTGTATTTGCACCCCCAATACACAAACTGTCATATGTCTATTCCCTACCTCGTGCTCCATTTTCCCCTTTTTCTCCTCACCCCACCCTCTATACCCCGGTAAACAGAAAATCATTTTTCTTTTATCCTTTTTTTTTTTTTTCCCTTTTAGATTGAGTATTTTTTACCTTAAGCTTTTACAATAATGTTCGTATGCAGTATTTCTCCTTTTGTGACTGACTAATTTCACTTACCATAATGTCCTCAAGGTTCATAATGTTATGCATTAGCTTGAAGCTAATTTGTTATTCTTCAAGGTAGCATAATATTTCATTGTGTGTATGTACCAAAATTTG
This sequence comes from Chrysochloris asiatica, assembly GCF_000296735.1. Taxonomy (NCBI): domain Eukaryota; kingdom Metazoa; phylum Chordata; class Mammalia; order Afrosoricida; family Chrysochloridae; genus Chrysochloris; species Chrysochloris asiatica. Next base: position 1,019,483 of record NW_006408998.1, on the reverse strand, counting down.
TTTATCCATTCTTCTATTGATGAACACTTAGGTTGTCTCCATTTTTTTGCTATTGTAAATAGTGCTGCTATGAACATTGGTGTGCATATATCTACTCATAATATGACACATATTTCCTGTGGGTAAATACCGAGTAGAGGAATTGCTGGATCATAACGTAGTTAGTTTTATTTCCAACTTTCTGAGGAAGTGCAATACTGTTAGAGTAGTTGGACCATTTTGCAATCCCACTAGCAATGTAGGATGGTCCCAGGATCTCCACATCCTCAGCTTTTTTGATCTTAGCTACTATTGCTGGTGTGAGATGATAAATCATTGTTTTGATTTGCCTCTCTCTAATGGCTAGTGATCATGAACATTTCTTCAGATGTTTGTTGGCTTCCCAAATCTCTTCCTTGGTAAAGTGTCTGTTTGTGTCCTGTGCCCATTTTTTAATTGGGTTATTTGTCTTTTTCTTGTAGAGGTGTTGTACATATATTTTAGAAATCTGCCCCTTGTTTGATGTATTGTTGCAAAAGGTTTTTTCCCATTCTGTGGGCTCCATTTTTTACTCTTTTGGTAAAGACTTTTGATGCACATAGTATTTTAATTTTTAGTATGTCCCAATCACCTATTTTTTCTTATTTTGTTTGTGCAATTTTCACAATGTTTGGTAGTCTGTGTGTGCTCTGTATTGTTGTTGTTGTTGTTAAGTGCTGTTGAGTCAATTCCGACCCATAGCGACCCTGTGTAGGGTTTCTGAGGAGCAACTGCTGAACTTGAACCGGTGACCTTGCAGTTCAAACAGCTTTGCAGTCTAGCGCATTAACCCACAGTGCCATATCAGGACACTGTGCTCTGTATTAGAGCCCTCAAATTCATCCCTATTTTTCCATTTATTCTCTTTTAGAATTCTGTTTCACATTTAGGTCTCTAAGTCACCGTTTTTGTTGTTACAAAAGTGTTTGCAATGACTTGAGTCATTAGTCCTAAAACATTCTCTAAACCATGTTTTCCAATATGATCCCTCCTGTATGACTGCAATTTTCACATTATAATCATTAGTAATTACCAATGAATCTTTGGATTGAGAAAAGGGAATATGGAAAAACTCCATATCATCAGTGAAAACAAGGCCAGTAGCAGACTGTGGAACAGACCATCAATTACTGATATGCAAATTCAAACTGAAACTGAAAAAAATGAAAACAAGTGTGCAAGAACCAAAATATGACCTTGAATTTATACCACCTGAATTTAGAGATGATCTGAAGAACAGATTTGATACATTAAACACTAAAGACCGAAGACCAGAAGAGTTGTGGGATGACATCAAGAACATCATACATGAAGA
>NW_006408998.1:979567-1017436 GCF_000296735.1 Chrysochloris asiatica | reverse complement strand
TTGGAAGACAACTATCTGGCTGACTGATTGGAAGAGATCCATATTTGTGCCCATTCCAAAGAGAGGTGACCCAATGGAATGCAGAAATCATCGGATAATCTCTTTGATATCGAAAGCGAGTAAAGTATTGCTAAAGGTAATACAGAAACAGCTACAATCATACATTGACAGAGAACTTCCAGAGGTTCAGGCTGGATTCAGAAGAGGCCCTGGAACGAGAGATATCATTGCTGATGTCCAATGGATCTTGGCTAAGCAGAGACTATCAGAAGGATGTTTACCTATGCTTTATTGACTACACAAAGCCTTTCGATTGTGTGGATCATGACAAGCTATGGACAACATTGAGAAGCATGAGCATTCCAGAACACTTAATTGTACTTTTGAGGAATCTGTACCGGGACCAAGAAGTAGTTGTTCAAACAGAACATGGGAACACTGAATGTTTTAAAATTGGGAAAGGTGTGTGACAAGGTTGTGTTATTTCACCATGGTTATTCAACCTGTATGCTGAGCAAATAAGATGAGAAGCTGGGTTCTATGAAGAAAAACGTGGTGTCAGGATTGGAGGAAGACTCATTAACAACCTGCGATATGCAGATGATACAACCTTGCTTGCTGAAAGTGAAGAGGACTTGAAACATTTACTGATGAATATCAAGGAACACAGCCTTCGGTATGGATTGCATCTCAGTGTCAAGAAAAGAAAAATCCTCATCACTGGATCAATGAACAACATTCTTATCAACAGAGAAAAGACTGAAGTTGTCAAGGACTTCATTCTTCTTGGATCAACTATCAACCTTCTCGGAAGTAGCAGTCAAGAGATCAGACGACGTATTGCATCAGGCAAATCTGTTGCACAAGACCTTTTTAAAGTGTTTAAGAGCAAAGATGTCAGCTTGAGGACTCAGGTGCGCCTGACCCAAGCCATGGTATTTTCAATAACCTCATATTGATGCGAAAGCTGGACAGTGAATAAGGAAGATCGTAGAAGAATTGATGCCTTTGAGTTGTGGTGTTGGAGGAGAATACTAAAAGTGCCATGGACTGCCAAAAGAACCAATAGATCTGTTTTGGAAGAAGTGCAGCCAGAGCACTCCTTGGAGGCCAAGATGGCTAAACTTCGTCTCTTATACTTTGGACATATTGTCAGGAGGGAACAGTTGCTGGAGAAGTATGTCATGCTGGGTAAGATAGAGGGTTAGAGAAAAAGAGGAAGACCCCCAACGAGATGGATCGGCCAGGTGGCAACGGTAATGAGGTTGGCCCAGGATCAGACATTCTTTCTTTCTGCTGTGCATGGGGTCGCTATGAGTTGGTTCTGACTCGATGGCACCTGACAAGAACAGCAACAATGCATCTTTATTGCCACTTTGATCAATTTGTGACATAAAACGTGGTAGAATTCTTCATTATCATCATCACTGGTTTTAGTGGTTGGTGTACTAATTTGAATAACACTGGTATTAACTGTGCTTTTTGGTAGACTTATGAATATTATCATATCAAAGACATCAATGTACCTCAAGAGAGATCTTGAAATAGTTTTCTGATGATGTATGTGTTTCCATTTCTCTTGTATTTATCATTCCATTATAGTAATCAATATGAGTGTCTGATTAATAAAAACAAGAGCAGTCCTCTTCAGATCACTAATGGCCAGAGCACCCGTTTTTATGCATTCCATTTCACTTTTGATTGCTTCCAGTTTTCCCAAATTCATTTTGATTTATATTACACATCCCATTTATTAATGGATATTTGCAGCTATTTCTTTTCATTTTGAGTTGTACGTTATTATCAAATGAAAGCAGAGAAAAGTTTGCTCCATCCACCTCATTAATAACAACTTTGCTTTGAAGCAGCTATTTTCTTGTCATATATTTAGTGCCTTCCAACCTGACAGCCATAAATACAAGAACTATATCAGATTTTCACTGGCATTCATAATGTGTGCCTCTATTTGTTCCTATTCTATCTTAGTCTGGAACTGTCCACTAAAAGTCACCCTGCTATTATTTAAAATATCACTAGCATAAGTTTTAGCATAATAGCAACACACAAACCACCACAGTACAGCTAACTAACAAAACAAGTGATAGGTTAAATTATTTAAAATAAGGAAATATACATGGAAAAATTATTGGAAATCCTGGTGTGATTCTGGAGGATAAGCACTGGACTGTTCGTTAACTAAAAGGGCGACAGTGAAAATCCACCAGTTGCTTTTCAGAAACCCTTTCACGTTTGCTGAATCATAACCAAGCCAAAGTAGCTTAATATAAATAAAAATAATAAAGCTATAATTTGCGGTTGTTAAATGTTATTGTGTCAGTACTGACTCATAAGTACTTTAGGCAGAACAGAATGAAATACTGCTTGGTCTTGGGCCATCCTTACACACCTTGCTAAATTTGAGCCTATTGTTGCTGGCACTGAGCCAATCCATCTTGTTGAGGGTCTTCCTTTTTTATGCTGATCCCCAGCCACTTTACCAGCCCTGATGTCTTTCCCCAGGGACTTGTCCCTAGTGCTAACATATCCGAAGTATGAGAGACAAAGTCTCACTATCCTGGCTTCTAAGGAGCACTCTGGTTATACTTCATCCAACACAGATCTTGTTCTTTTAGCAGCCCATAGCACTTTCAATATTCTCCTCCAACACCATGACTCAAATGTATGAATTCTAGAGTCTTCCTTATACACTGTCAAACTTTTGAATGCATATGAGATTATTGAAAATACCATGGCGTGGGGCAGCCACACCTTAGTTATTAAGCTGACATCTTTGCTCTTCAACACTTTGAAAAGATCTGGTGCAGCAGAATTGCCTGATGGTATATGTCATTTGTTTTTATGTCTGCTGCTACCATGAGTGTTGATGATTGATCCAAGAAAAATGTAGTCCTTGACAACTTCAATCTTTTCTCCATTCATAAGAATGTTGTCTATTGGTCCAGCGATGAGGATTTTTGTTTTCTTTACAATGGAATGAAATCCATACAGAAAGCTGTGGTCTTTGATCTTCATCATAAGTGTTTTAAGTCCTCTTCATATTCAGCAAGCAAGGGTGAATCATCTGCATATCGCAGGTTGTAAATGAGTCTTCCTCCAAACTTGATGACATGTGTTTCTTCATAAAACCAAACTTCTCAGATTATTTGTTCAGCATACAGGTTGAATATGTATGGTGAAAGAATACAACCCTATCACACACCTTTCTTTGCACACTTCATTGTAATAGTTGACTTTGTCTTCTCCAGTTGACTTCTGAAATTTTATATTCAGCTCTCGTACCTCCTCATTCCTTTCATTTGCTTTAGCAAATCTGTGCTGGAGAGTAAATTTCAGTGTCTCTTCTGACATTTAAGTTGAACTTTTCCTTCTTTCTTGTATTTTTGTTGTTTTGTTGTTGTTGTTTTTAAGTTTAATGTGAATTGAGTGATAGTTTACATGGGAGAACAACAGTTTTACATTCATCATTTTATTACAATGATTACAATCTCCTTCATGCATCATCATTCAACAGTATTTGCTTTTATTCCCTCTGTGGCTTTTGTTTTGTCTGTGTGTGTGTGTGTGTGTGTGTGTGTGTGTTTGGAAGGGCATCTGATCAAAAATACTCAGGAATTTGTAATGATATAACCAACCAAAGGGCACATTTCTGAAAGCCTGCCTCCTGGCTGCCAGCAGACAGCCTTTCTCTTTCCATGAGTCTAGAATCCTCAGCTGCTCCCTCTCTCCATGTCCTCATCTCTGCCTCCATCTTTGGTGTTGCTGCTTCTCTGGATAGGGTCCCACATTCCACTCATGCTCTTCTCCCTTGATGATCATAGGTTCCTCTGTCCCTTGACTATAAGATTAACTGCACCCCCCTTTTTGTTACAAAATGTCTACCTTTATATTTGTGACCATTGCAATTAGTCATGATCACAATTATTCACCATTCAATTATAAAAATCGTATCCCCATCTCCTTTCACCAGACCCATCTAGACAAGACAAAAACTACTCAGTGAGATTTCTACCTTCCCCCACACACTCTGAAACTAAACTCCCTCTTGAAACTTGTAATCCAGTTGCTTCATGCCTCTTTAGCACCCCCATTTGTCTAAGTTGCCCATCCCTACCAATCCTGTATACAGAGGGGATAGAATTTATACTTGATGTGAAGACTCCTTCCTTCTCAGGTGGTATTTTGAGCCACTACATCCATAAGTATAGGTCAAGTTCATCAAACTGTAGCAATTTACACTTGTTTCCTTTATGAAAAAACTGTTTTTTTGTTTTTTATTTTTTGTTTTATCTTCCGCTAGTAGAGTTCTGATCAGCAAGTCATTGAGGCTAGATAGAATGAGTACTATCTACAGGTTCATGCGTTCTTGTGTGTCTCTTCTCACTTCATATCGGCTGGACATTTCACTCTCATTTCTAGCCCTCCATGGCTATGCAATGTCCATGAGCTTAGCAGTACCCAGGTCTCACCACACTTCGGACCAACCAGCCCTTCCTTTTATCGGTCTCCTCTATAGGTCTACAGGAATATAGCTCCATAGGGTTTTCTTTGTTTTTGCTTTTTTTTTTTTAAAAAAAAAACAAAAACGTTTTATTGTCCCTTTATGTGATAGTTTACATGGGAGAACATTAGTTTTATATTAATCTTATCGTATATCATTTCTTTGCTATGGTTACAATCCCCTCCATGCATCCTCAACCAACCAAAGAGTATACACTACAAGCCTGCACCCCAGTCGTCAGGACACAGCCCCTCTCCCTCTCTATATTTAAAGTCCCCAACTGCTCTATCTCCCCACATCATTGTCTCTGCCTCCATCTCAGGCATCACTGCTTCTCTGGGTGGGTTTCGCTCTCTGCTCCTCTCCCTTGATGGTCCCAGGGAACTCTGCTCCTAGGCTGAAAAGTTAATCACTCCCCTCCTTGCTACAAAATGTTTACATTTACTTTTCCAACCTTCACAAGCAGTCCTAATAACAATTATTCACTATTGTATCACAAGAGACCCATTCATATTTCATTTCATCAGCCCTGCCTAGATAGATTGTATACTCAGTGGAGATTCTAGCTTCCTCCATGCCCTCTGAATCTAGGTTCCCTCTTGAAAGCTTGTAAGCCAGTCACTTCCTGACTTTGTAGTCCTCCGATTTTGAGTAGCCAATGTCCAAGTTGCCCATCCCTGTCTACTCTGTGTATGGAAAGGGTGGGAATGATCCTTATTGTAAAGATTTGTTCCCTCTTTTGAGCTACTGCATCCATATGTGTAGGTCAAGTTCATCAAATTGTATCAGATTACTCTTTTTTTTCTTCTCTTTCTTCTTCTCGTTGAGATCTGATTATCCAGCCATTGAAGCCAGGTCAACTGGGTATTATCTGCAAGTGTGGGTGTTCTTGTGCATGTGCGCTCTTTTCTTATCGGCTGGACGCTTCACTCTCCATTCTAGTCCTCTTTGGTTATGTCACTGACTCTGGGCCCAAGACTCCAGGTCTTGCCACACTGCTGGCCAACCAGGTCTCCACCTGAGTTCACAGAAGTCTATTGAACATTGTAGGGCTTAGCTTGCAACTTCATTGCTGTTTTTCCCTCACTTTCCTTTATTTGTGACTAGTGTGGTCACCAATCAGAGAATGCATTCCCATTGAGTCTTAGTCTTGGAAGGGGGTTTACACTGAGAGAACACAACTACTTGCCTTGATGTCTCAAGGGCAAGCAACTTGCTTGTTCTTGTAGTAACAGTCAGTCTGGCTATGTTGTTTTGTAATTTTCCTGTAGGTCTTTCTTTAAGAAGTATCTTCTGGTCTTCTAGCTGCTTCAGACTGGTCTGCTCGTCATTTCAAGTGGAAATTTCCCATCTCTGAATATCTAGATGTGGTTCAGACTTCCACCTATATTCTTATGTAATGCAGAGGTTCCGCAGGAAGCCTCCTTCACTGGGCACGTTGTAGCCCCATTTTAGATATTCCAATCAGTTATAGGCAAGAGGCAGACTTACAAGCTTTCTATGGTGATGTTTCTGGCTATTCCATTCTCTCCCTCTCCAGTGTCTATTTTATATTATAATGCAAGGAAAACCAAGATTCAAAAGACAGCCAAGCATCTTAAAATTATTCCCCCTTTTCCCTATTCCAACCATGTCTCAAACTCTATATCCCAGAGCCCTGTTGTTCCAAGGTTGTGCATACATTATTATTTACATTTGTCCCACTTAGCCTGTGTAAACCTGCCTAACTGTTCTCCCATCTGCTTTGTTCTTCCATTCACCTCTCTTTTCTTGTATATTGCCTCCCTCCCCAGCACCCAAACTACCCTGTGTCTATTCCCTGCCCTGTGTTCCACATTAGCCTCCCTCCCCTACCCCCCCCACCCCAGCAACCAGCAAAGAATCCACCCCCCTTTAGAATGGGTTATTTTTCTTAGTCTTTTACAGTATTGGTCGTATGAAGCGTTTCTCCTTTTCTGACTAATTTCACTCAACATAATAACCTCAAGGTTCATCCATGTTAAGTGGTGGCTTGAAGCTTCCTTGTTATTTTCGAGGTAGCATAGTACTCCATTGTGCGTATGTACCACAGTTTCTTTATCCATTCTTCAGTTGATGGGCACTCCATCTTTTTGCTATTGTAAATAGTGCTGTTATGAACATTGTTGTGCATATATCTTCTCGTGTTGTGGCTTGTATTTCTTGTGGGTAAATACCAAGTAGAGAAATTGATGGATCATAAAGTATTTCTATTCGCAAACTTCTGAGAAAGTGTCATATTGCTTTCCAGAGGGTTGGATCATTTTACAGTCCCACCAGAAATGCAGGAGTGTCCAAGTCTCTCCACATCCCACTAGCATTTATTGTCTTCTACTTTTTTGGGCTTTGCTGTTATTGCTCGTGTGAGATGATATCTCATTGATATTTTGATTTGCATCTCTCTAATGGTTAGTGGTCATGAACATTTCTTTATGTATTTGTTGGCTGCTCAGATCTTTACCTTGGTGAAGTATCTGTTCATGTCCTGTGCCCACTTTTTAATTGGTTTATTTGTCTTTTTCATGTAATGGTGTTGTAGTTTCCTACATATTTTAGAAAAGAGTCCCTTGTCTGATGTGTCATTGCAAAATATTTTTTCCCATTCTATGGGTTCCCCTTTTACTCTTCTGGTGAAGTCTTTTGATGCATTTAAGTTTTTAATTTTTAGTATGTTCACTCATATATTTTGTCTACTTTTGTTTCTGTGGTTTTCAAAAGGTTTTGTAATCTGTGTATTCCCTGAAATAGTGCCCTCACACTTGTCCTGATTATTTCATTGATGACCTTCATAATTCTGGGATTCTCATTAGGGTCTTTAATCCATGTTGAGTTGGTTTTTGTATAAGGTGTGAGGTGACAGTCTTGTTTCAATCCTTTGCATGTCATTTTCCAGTTCTACCAGCACCATCTGTTAAAGAGACTATCACCTCCTCATGTAATATATATAGGTGTTTTGTCAAAAATCAGTTGGCTGTATGTAGATGTGTTAATTTCTGGAGTCTCGATTCTTTTCCATTGATGAATGTTTCATTCATTGTACTAGTACTAAGCTGTTTTGACCACTGTAGATGTGTAATAAATTTTGAAGTCGGGAAGTGACAGGCCTCCAACCTTATTATTCTTCTTAAGCAGTGCTTTGCTTATCCTGGGCCTCTTTCTTTTCTATATAAAGTTTGTAATTGTTTTTTCCATCTGTTTGAAGAATGTCGTAGGAATTTGGATTGCGATTGCATTGTATGTGTAAATTGCTTTGGGCAGTATTGACATTTTTACAATATTAAGTCTTCCCATCCAGTAGCATGGTAAATTCTTCCATTTTTGTAAGTCTTTTTGGTTTCTTGTAGTAGTGTTTTGTAGTGTTTTTTTGTATAAGTCCTTTGTTTCTCTGGTTACATTAATTCCTAGATATTTCATTCTTTGGGTGGCTATTGTACGTGGTTTTGCTTTCCTAATGTCCTTTTTAATGCTGCCATTTTTGATATAGAGGAATCCGACTGATTTTTGTATGTTGATCTTATGTTCTGCCACTTTGTTGAATCTTCCAATGAGGTCTAGTAGCTTTTTTACTGAGTCTTTAGGGTTTCTATATATAGGATCATATCAACTGTAAATTTGGGAGAGTTTTACTTCCTCTTTGACAATTTGAATGCCTTTAATTTCACTATCTTGCCATATAGTTCTTGCTAAGACTTCCAGCACAATATTGAATAAGAGTGGTGACAAAGGGCATCCTTGTCTGGTTCCTATTCGCAAAGGGAAGGCTTTCAGTTTCTCTCCATTGAGAGTAATGTAGGTTGTTGGTTTTGTATATATGCTCTTAATTATGCTGAGGAATTTCCCTTCAATTCCTATTTTGTTGAGTGTTTTTATTAAGAATGGATGTTGGATTTTGTCAAATGCCTTTTCTGCATCAATCGATATGATTATGTGGTTCTTTTATTTTTTCTTATTTATATGGAGAATAACATTGATAGTTTTTCTAATATTGAACCATCCTTGCATCCCTGATATGAATCCCATTTGATCATGTTATATTATCTTTTTGATGTGTTGCTGGATTCTGTTGGTTAGGATTTTGTTGAGAATTTTTGCATCTATGTTCATGAGGGATATTGGTCTATAATTTTCCTTCTTAGTGATGTCCTTTCCTGTTTTTCGTATGAGGGCTATGCTTGCTTCATAAAATGTATTAGGAAAATTTCCATCCTTCTCTGTCTTCTGGAATAATTTGAGTAAGATTAGTGACAGCTCTTCCCTGAATGTTTGGTAGAATTCACCTGTGAAGCCATCTGGGCCTGGACTTTTTTGGTTTGGAGTATTTTGATGACCTGATCAATGTCTTCTTTTGTTATGGTTCAGTTCAGGTTTTCTACTTCACTGTGTGTAAGTTTAGATTGGTCGTGTTTTTCTAAAAAAGTATCCATCTCTTCCAACTTTTTAAATTTGTCGGAGCACATCTCTTCTCTTCGTAGTGTTCTGTTATTATTCTTTTGATTTCTTTCGGTTCCGTTGTGACATCTCCCATGTGGTTTTTATTGCATGTTATTTGTGTCTTCTCCCTCTTTCCTATTGTTAGATTTGCCAATGGTCTGTCGATTTTGATAATTCTTTCAAAGAACTAGCTTCTTGTCCTGTTGGTTGTGTCTATAGTTTTTCTGTTTTCTATCTCATTTATTTCTGCTCTAATCTTTATTATTTCTTTTATTTTGGTGGCTGTGGGTTCCCTCTGTTGGTCTGTTTCTAATTGTTGTAGATTTTGTGTTAATGTGTTAATTTTGGTTCTTTCTTCTTTTGAGTTATGTGCATTTATTGCAATAAATTGTCCTCTCAGCACCGCTTTTCCATGTCCCAAAGATTTTGGTATGTTGTGTTTTCGTTCTCATTTGTTTCTAGGAACTTTGTGAATTCAAATTTAATTTCTACTACTACCCAGTCACTCTTCAGAAGGGTGTTATACAGTTTCCATGTAATTGACTTTATTTCCTTGGTCTTCTTATTGTTGATTTCTAATTTGATAGCATTGTGGTCTGAGAACATGCTTTGTTGTATTTTGTATTTGTAAATTTATGGATATTTGCTTTGTGGCCTAACACGTGGTCTATTCTGGAGAATGTTCCATGTGCACTGGAAAAGAATGTGTATTGTGCAGTTATTGGATTGAATGCTCTGTAAACATCTATGAGTTCCAGTTGGCTGATTGTGATTTTTAGTTCTTCTGTGTCTTTGTCAAGTTTCTTTCTGGTTGTTCTATCCATTTTTGAAAGCTGTGTATTAAAATCACCCACTATTATTGTAGATTTATCTATTTCTTTCTTTAAATCTATTAGAGTTTGCTTTATATATTTTGGAGCTCTTTCATTGGGAGAAAAGATATTTATTATAGTTATTTAATCTTGTTCAATTGTCCCTTTGTTGTTGTTGTTGTTGTTAAGTGCCGTCGAGTCGGTTCCGACCCATAGCGACGCTGTACAGGGTTTCCGAGGATGTAAATCTTTACGGGAGTAGAAAGCCTCTTAATTATGACATAATCCTCATCTTCATCTATTTTGCTGGTTTTTTGCCTTAAAGTATATTTTATCAGAGATTAGTACTGCCACTGCTGTTCATTTTTTATTGCAATTAACTTGGTATATTTTTTTCCATCCTTTAACTTTTAGTCTGTTTTTGTTTCTGTGTGTGAGATGTGTCTCTTTCAGACAGTATATTGAAGTATCTTGTTTTCTTATCCATTCTGCCACCCTCCATCTCTTAACAGATGCATTTAATCCCTTTACATTCAATGTAATTATTGATGTTGTTGTTGTTGTTATGTGCCATCGAGTCGGTTCCGACCCATAGCGACCCTGTATAGGGTTTCCGAGGGTGTAAATCTTTACGGGAGTAGAAAGCCTCATCTTTCTCCCGCGGAGCAGCTGGTAGTTTCGAACCGCTGACCTTAAGGTTCGCAGCCCGATTCGTAACCACTACGCTACCAGAGAGGTATTGATTAATTGCTGCCATTATGGTTATGGTTTTTTTTGTTGTTGTTGTTTATTTGTTTGTGTGTTGTTGCTGCTTTCTTTGTTCTGTGTGTCTTCCTTTGTTGAGTTCATGATTTTTGTGTTCTATCTTGTGAGTTTACTCATAGTTTTACTGTATTCATGTTCTTGATTTTCATTCTCTTGGTATGTTGTGAAGTGTTAATTTTCTTTGAGGCTGACTTATAGTCCATTAACTTTTCTCTCCATTTAGTGCAGTCTATTTTATCCTGTAATTGACCTGACTGTCCTCCAAGATTCTCTGAGTTTGTTCTTATAGTTTTGTTCTGTTCCTGACTCATCCTTCTGTAAACTTAATTCTGGGAGGTGCTGCCACATATGTCAATCTCTGGTTGTTGTCTGTTCTTGTTCGTCCTCGGACCACAGAACTCCCTTTAGAATGTTGTTCATAGCAGGGTTGGCTTTGACAAAATCCCTTAGTTTCTCTTTATCCTGGAATTTTTTTATTAGACCACCATATTTGATTGATAGCTTGTTGTATAAAGGATTCTTGATTGGAATTTTTTTTTTTTTCTTTCAGAGTTTTATGTATGTCTCCCCATTGCCTTCTTGCTTGCATGGTTTCTGCTGAGAGATCCGAGCCTAATCTGACTTGCTTGCCTTTGTATGTGACATTTCTGTTTTCCCTGCTTTCAGAAGTGTCTCCTTATTTTTAATTTTGGAGATCTTGATTATGATATGTCTGGGTGATTTTCTTTTGGGGTCTACTTTGCTGGAGTTTGTTGAGCTTACTGAATGTTTATCTTTTCACTTTTCAGGATGTTAGCGAAATTTTCTTCCAGCAGTTATTCAACTATTTCCTCTGTGGATTTTGTGATTCTTCTTGTTCTGGAATGCCGATAATTCTTAAGTTATTCCTCTTCATGTTGTCCAACATGAATCTTAGACCTTCTTCAGAATTTTTTCTTTCCTTTTTTGTGTTTGTTCTTCTATCTTAGTGGTACTGAGAGATTTGTCTTCCAGTTCATATTGGCTCTGCCTTCCATCTCGTCTATTCTACTCCTTTGCCCTTTCAGAGCATTGTCTATTTCTGATATTCTGTTATTTATTGTTTGGACCTCTCTCTGTAGGATTTGAATTGTTTCCAATGCTGTATCTATTTTATTTGATTGTTCCTGTAGTGCTTTCTTGACTTCTTCCTTATTTTTCTCAACTCCATTGTAAAATGTTTTGAAATATTTTATATTCATTTTTCTGAATTCCTTTTCAGGCAATTCCAAGGTCTGCCCTCCTTCCAGAATGTGGTCCAGGTCTGCCTCTAGGTCATTTGTTTCAGATATTTTATCTTGTTTCTGGGCATGTGCTGATATGGTCATCTGCTTTTGCTTCTTGGACATATTTACTGTTTATGTGTGGCCTTAAAACCTATTTGAATATGTGTTTTATATTTTTTATGCTTTCTGATTATTTCCAGGTAGATGTGATCAGGATGTGGGCTTCCCTTTCCACTCTTCTTATTGCTTAACTCAAAGTAATTATCACAGGTGTTGTCTGTTTTCCTGTTATATGGCAGTTGGTATTGGTTCTTGCCTGGGTTTTGGTGTTTTTTAGAGTGTGATTGTAGCTTGGCTATATGGCAGCAGTTGCTGACTCTTCTTGCATAATATATGGAGAGAAAGAGTCCTCCAAAGGTAGAAGGGAGAGTATATAACAGCAAAAGAGCAACAGTGGGGGAAAAAACAAAAACAAAAACAGGGGGTGTGGGGGTGAAACAGCAACAACAAAAACTAGACTGAATACTGCAGTCTATAATCTCAGAAAAGGGAGAGGAGGGAATGAATAAAAGAAAAAAAAATCTGTAGCCTAATATGAGTATGATTTTAATGTCCTCTCTTCAGTTTCTTGCTTTCAAAGCCACCTGAGAAATTTCAAAATGCCAATGTTGGATGTTATGCTATACCTCAGGCTTTAATTTAATTTTCAGCCTGTTTTGTTTTTAAACTCTATTTCCCTCCCTACTGCCCTGTCCTGCCCTTTCCCATATTTAAAAACAAAACAAAAGACAAACAAGCCAAAAACCTTCAGGGCCTGCTCTTGGGCTGAGTATCTGTATGCATGTGATGCAGAAGAACCCACCAGTGGTGAGGGTAGGGGTTGTCCACTGGCTCAGGCTCCCCCTGTAGTCACCAGAACTGAGGTGGGCAAACAGTGAGCATGCCAATGACCAGGATACCAAAAAAAATAAATAAGTAAATAAAAACAAAAGAAAATCAGAACAAAGCAAAACCAACAAAGTGTATTGTCCACCTTTGCTCCAAGGTTCCCGTGGCATTTTTCCCTGGTATTTCTGCTCTCCTGTTTGTTCTTGCCTTTTGGTCTCCCCCAAGATGACGGCTGCGGGGGTCTGAGCCAATCCCGCAGATTTACTTCAGCTTCAAGTTCCACAATCTATAAGCCTTCAAACCTTCAAAATATTCCTATCTCTATGGTTCCAAGTTTTGGATCTCTGCCCTGGATCTGCTTTGCCTGGTATTCTGTGGTATTGCTGATGGTGAACTTCACTGCACCTCCAGCCTAGCCGCCATCAAGCCTCACCTCTTTCTTGTCTTTTTAATGGCTTTTTGCTTTCTTCTTTTCTATGATATACTTGATGTCTTCCCACAACTTTTTTGATCTTCAGTATTGAGTTAATAATGGCTCAAATCAAAGTCAAATATTACAACAAAATATGCAAATATCTGGAGTCAGAAAACCAAAAAGGAAGAACACGCTCAGCATTTCTGAAGCTGGAGGAAATAAATAAAAAATTCAAGCATCAACTTCCGTTATTGAATGATTCTCTGGGGAAATTATTGAAAGATTTAGAAGTCATAAAAAAAAAAGATGGAAGGAATATACATTGCCACTCTGTACCATAAAGAAATGATTGTTGCTCAACCGTTTCAAGAGATAGCTTATGATCAAGAGCCAGTGATACTGAAGAAAGAAGTCCAAAACATGTTGAAGCAAGTGGAAAAGAAAAAAGCATGAGGACTTGATGGAATACAAATTTAAATATTTCAAGAAAGTAAGGTGGCACTAGAGGCACTCACTCATCTGTGCCAAGAAATTTGGTAGACAACTATCTGGCTAACAGATTGGAAGAGATCCATATTTGAGCCCATTCCAAAGAGAGATGACCCAACAGGAGGTGGACAATATCTTTGATATCCCATATGAGTAAAGTTTTACCAGAGGTAATGCAGAAATGGCTGAAAGCAAACATTGACAGAGAACTTCCAGAGGTTCAAGTCGGATTCAGAAGAGGATGTGAAACGAAGGATATCAATGTTGATGTCCCATGGATTTTGGATGAAAGCAGAGAATAGCAGAAATATGTTTGCCCGTGCTTTATTGTGTGGATCATAACAAGCTATGGACAACATTGCGAAGTGTGAATATTTCAGAACACTTAATTTTGCTGATGATAAATCTGTACATGGACAAGAGGCGGCAGTTTTTGGAGCAAAATATGGGAACACTGAATGGTTTTAAATTAAGAAAATTGTGTGAGAGCATTGTATCCTTTCACCATAGTTATTCAACCTATATGCTGAGCACATTATCTGAGAAGCTGGGTTATATTAAGAAAAATGTGGCATCAGGATTGGGGAAAGACTCATTAACAACTTGTGATATGCAGATGATGCAACTTTGCTTGTTGAAAGTGAATAGGACTTAAAATATTTACTGATGAACATCAAAGACCACAGCCTTCTGAATAGATTGTATTTCAATATAAAGAAAAGAAATTCCTCACCACTGGACCAATAAACAACATTCTTATTAACGGAGAAAAATTGAAGTTGTCAAGGACTTCCTTCTTCTTGGATCAACTTTCAACACTCAAGGAAGCAGCAGTCAAGAAATTAAAGAACATATTGTATTAGGTATATCTGCTTCACAAGACCTTTTAAAAATGTTGAAGAGCAAAGGTGTCAGCTTGAGGATTAAGGTATGCTGTACTTAAATAAGTTATTTTCAATAACCTCTTATGCATGCAAAAGCCGGACAGTAAGACCATAGGAGAATTAATGCATTTGAGTTATGGTGTTGGAGGAGAGTACTGAAAGTGCCATGGGCTGCCAAAAGAACAAACAGATCTGTATTAGAAGTAGATCCAGAGTGCTCCTTGGAAGTCAGGGTGACAAAATCTGTCTCTCATACTTTTGACATATTTTCAGGAGGTACCGGTTACTAGAGAAGGATATCATGTTTGGTAAATTTGAATTTCAGAGAAAAAGAGGAAGACCCCCCAGCGAGATGGACTAGCAGAGTGGCAGCATCAATGGGCTCAAGCATTGGAAAAATTGTGAGGTTGGCCAAGGATGGGGCAATGTTTCATTCTTTTGTACATAGGGTTCTATGAGTAAGTACCGACTCAATGGCACCTAACAACAATAAATAATCAATGCCATACTTTGGCTCTGTGGACTTGTTTTCTTTTTCTTCAACTTCAGTCTGAATCTGCATATAAGCAATTGATGGTCTGTTAGACCTTTGCTTTTTTTTAGCTGATGCTTTGCAGCTTTTCCAGTGTCTCTTTCCAAAAATTCAGTCAATATGATTTCTGTGTATCCCATCCAGTAAAGTCCGTATGTATAATCTTTTATGCTTTCTAAAGATGGTATTTGAAATGAACAAATCATTGGTTTTGCAGAATTCTATCATGTGATCTTCAGGATCATTGCATCACCAAGGCCATATTTTATAATTACTGATTCTTCCTCTTTGCATCCTTTTCATTCCATTCACCACTAATCCTCAATGCATCTTGATTGCATGTTTGATCTATTTCAGATTGAAGAAGTTAGTAGAATTCTTTTGTTTCATTCTCACTGGCTTTAGTGGTTGGTGCCTAATTTTGAATAATAGTGGTATTAATTGGTCTGGTACATGGACATTATCCTATCATAGACAGCATTGTACATCATGACTGATCTTGATATGTTCTTTTTGACAAGGAATGCAGCACCAATTCGTCTTCAATTTGTCATTCCAGCATAGTAAACCATATGGTTGACAGATTCATATGGCAAAAACCAGTCCTTTTCAGCTCACTAATGCCTAGGACATAGATGTTTATGCATTCCATTTCATTTTTGACAATTTCCAATTTTCCAAGATTCAAACTTCACACATTCCATGTTCCAATTATTAATGAATGCTTACAGCTGTTTCTCTTCATTTAGTGTTGTGCTTCATCAGCATATAAATATCTACATGGCTTTAATCCCACAGGCTTTACTCCATTTGCATCATCATTGTCAACTCTACTTTAGCAGGCAGCTCTTCCCCACTCGCATTTTAGTGACTTCCAATCTGAAGGGCTCATTTTCTGGCATTATCTGACAGTGTTTGTCTGCTATTCATAAGGTTTACAGTGACTACATATTCCTAATTAGTTCTTTCTTTCTTCCTAGTCTTGATTCATCTGGAAGCTCATGGTTGACCCTCCTGGTATTTAAAATACCTGTGGCATAGCTTCCAGAATCATAGCAACTCACAAGCCACCACAGTATGACAAACTGACAGATGAGTGGTGATTTAGGTAGCTCGTTCTTTTCTAAAAATATATCCATCTCCTCTAGATTTTCAAATGTGTTGGAATACAACTCATCATAATATTCTCTTATTATTCTTTTTTATTTCTATTAGTTCTCTTGTGACATTAGCCATGTGGTTTCTTTTGTGTGTTATTTGTTTCTTTTTCATTTTTTTTGAGTTTACCAAGGTTTGTCGATTTTATTAATCCTTTTGAAGAACCAGCTTCTTGTATAAATTCCCTCTTTTGTATCTTGTTTATTACTGTTCTAATCGTTATTGTCTCTTTTCTTCTGATGACTGTAAGTTTCCTTTCCTGGTTTGTTTCTATTTGTTGGAGATGTTGTGTTAATGTGTTGATTTTGTTTCTTTCTTCTTTTTGGATGTTTATTTGGTGCATTTATTGCAATAAATTATCCTCTCAGTACTGCTTTTGTCTTGTTCCTAAGATTTTGGTATGTTGTATTTTCATTATCTTTTGGTTCTAGGAAAATTGTGAATTCACATTTTATTTCTTCTACTACCCAGTAGCTTTTTAGCATGGTGCTATCCAGTTTCTATGTATTTGACTTTATTTCCTTGATCTTCCTGTTGTTGTTTTCTAATTTTATAGCACTGTGGTCTGAGAAGTTGCATTGTAGTGATTTCATGTTTATGAATTTATGGAGACTTGTTTTGTGGCTTAACACATGTTCTATTCTGGAGAATGTTCCATGTGCACTGGGAAAGAATGTGTATCATGTTATTGCTGGATTGAATGCTCTGTGTACATTTATGCTGTTGAGTTTGCTGATTGTGTTGTTGAGTTTTTTTCTGGGTGTTCTATCTTTTTTCAAAAGTGGTATATTTATATCGCCCACTATTATTGTAGATTTTTCTATTTCCTTCTTTAAATCAATTAACGTTTGCTTAATATAATTTGGAGTTCTTTCATTGGAAGTGTAGATATTTATTGTGGTTATGTCATCATGTTCAATTGATTCTTTATTCATGAGATGATGTCCATATTCATCTATTATGCTGGTTTTTGCCATAAAGTTATTTTTTTTAGAGATTAGCATTGACACTCCTCCTCGCCTTTGATTGCAATTAGCTTGGTACATTTTTTCCCCACCCTTTATCATGTTGTCTGCTTTTGTCTTTGTGTGTAAGGTGTGTCTCTTACAGACAGCATGTTGTAGGATCTTTTTTTCTTTTCCATTCTGCCACTCTCTGTCTCTTAACTGGTGCATTTAATCCATTGACAGTGTAATTATCAATATGTGTGAATTAATTGCTGTCATTATGTTTTTTGGGGAGTTTTTTGTGTGTGATGATTCTGATTACTTTGTTCTGTATTCCTTCCTATGCTGAGTTCATGTTTTTTGCATTATTTCCCTGTCTGTTTCTTCATAGTTTTAAAGTTTCTATGCTCTTCTTGGATTTTAATTTTCTTGGTATGCTATGAAGTATTAATTTTCTTTGAGCTTGTCCTATATTTTATTAACTTTTTTCTCCATTTAAAATCATCTATTTTGTAGTGCAATTTACTTGATCTCCTTACCACCTGGATCTCTGTTCCCAGATTTTTACCTTTTTTTCACATTGTACTTGTTTTGCTCTTAGAATTACCTCCCAGTCTTTCTGAATTTGTTCTTATAGTTTTGTTTTGTTCTGAAGTCTTCCATTTGTCAATTTAGTTTTGGAAGGTGCTGCCACATATGCCAATCTCTGTTTGCTGCCTGTTCTTGTTGGCTCTCAGCCCAAAGAACTCCCTTTATGATGTTTTGAAGCATGGGGTTGGCTTGGCAAAATCCATTATCTTCTGTTTATCCAGGAATGTTTTTCTATACTGTCATATTTGATTGACAACTTTGCTGGGCAGATAATTCTTTGTTGACAGTTTTTTTGTTTCACAATTTTATATATGTTTCACCATTGCCTTCTTGCCATCATGGTTTCTGCTAAGAGATCAGTGCTTAATCTGATGTGTTAACCTTTGTAAGTGACACTTCTCTTTTCCCTAGCTGTGTTTTGGATTCTCTCCTCGTCTTTGATTTTGGAGAGCTTGACTATAATATGTCTTGGTGATTTTCTTTTGGGTCCTATCATTCCTGGGGTTCATGGAGCTTCTTGGATCCTTAGCTTTCATTTTACATGATGTTTGGGAAATTTTCTTACAGTAGATCTTCAACTATCTCCTCTGTGGACTTGTGTGATTCTTCTTGTTTCAGAATGCCATTAATTCTTGTTATTCCTCTTCATTTTGTTCCATATGAATCTTAAACTGGTTGTAGCTTCCAACTCTTCAGTTCTACTCCTTTCCCTTTTCATTGTATTGCCCATTTCTATATTTTATTATTAATTTTTTGGATCTTTTTTTGCAGCCTTTGAATTGTTTCCAATGCTATGTCTATCTTATTTGATTGTTCCTATAGCTCTTTCTCGACTTAGTCCTTAATTTTCTCAATCTCTCTGTGGAGTGTTTGGATGCATCTCAGTATCATTCTCCTGAATTCCTTCTCAGGCATTTCCAAAAACTTTCCTCCTTCCAGTGTGAATTCTAATTCTACTCTAGCTCATTTGTCTGTTACTCTATCTTGTTTCTGGATATGTGCTGATATGGTCAGCTGTTTCTTGGGAATCTTCAATAATTAGGTGGGATTTCAATTATTAGATGAATGATGTTGATGCATTATTATGCTATATGATTGCTGCTATGTAAATGTGATCAGGAGATTAGATCCCCCTTTCACTTTTTTAATTACTTAACTCAGAGGAAATATATAGCAGTTGTTGGCTGTCTATCTTGTGTATAGCAGCTGGTACTGGCTTTTGCCTGGATGGTGGGGTTTTATAGGGTGTGATTGTAGCTTATCTATCTGACCATTATTACTGTCTCTTCTTAAGTAAAGTAGGGAGAGAAAGAGCTCCCCACCCCCCAAGCTAAAAAGACAACTGAAAAACAAAACAGCAACAGCAAAACAAACAAAACAAACAAACAAAACAAAAAAGAGATTGGCTATTATATCTATAATACCAGAAAATTAAAACAAAACAAAACAAAAAAATCTGTAGCAAAATATTCTAAATGTTTCCCTATTGAGAGAGACAGTTCACAGATAAGCAGATCTGTGTGCATATGCTTTAGAACCTTCCAAGGGTGAGAGGGCTGTCTGTTTGCTCAGGCAATCCCTCTAGTCATCAGAGTGGTGGTGCACAAATAGAGAAATGAAAATGGGCTTACAAGAATTTTATTTGAGCCTTTATCTCTGAATATCAGTGAGGTCTCTGTGATGGAATTTCTGTACTGTGACCATATTCGCTGTGACCTTCTCAAGATGGCTGAGCCCTTCTCACATTCTTTATATAATCAATTTTATTTGATTATATATCAATTTGTTCAGCTTACAGAATAAGTTAGAATGGTTAAAGGATACACCCCATAACCATTATGTATGACTGCTTATTCCCTTGTAGTGTTTTCAGCCTTCTACATGTATTAATTTCTTTGATAATGAAAACATATTTTTATCATTAATGGAATATCTGGATTTAAATGCTTAAATTAATTAAATCTACTATAATGTATAGGATCTTTGGTACCATTTTGGGTTACTAACCACAACTAGCAGTTAAAAACTACCAGCCACTCCAAAGGAGAAATATGTGACATTTTGCTCCCATAAAGATTTACAGGCTTGGAAAACCTATACAGGGTGGATATCAGTCAGAACCGACTCTATGGCACATAACTACTACCACCATGGCTATTATTCATATTATTCTCCTTAATTAGTATCTTGATGATTTTGTTAGATGCATCTAATTAAACATTCAACTCATAGTGTTCCCAGGTGAAAAAGTAGAACAGCCCCATTGAGTTTTCTTAATGTTGTTGTTAGGTGCCATAGAGTTTGTGCTGACTCAAAGAGACCTTATTCACAATTCAATGACACACTAGCTGGTTCTGTGCCAACCTCACAATTGTTGCTAAGCTTGAGTGCATTGCTGTGGTCACTGTGACAACTGAGTTTCCTCAGTTATAATATTTCTAGGACAGATTTCACATCCTTCTCCAGCTTAGTGCCTAAGTGGATTTGAATGCCCCACCTTTCTTCTTAACAGTCAAATACTTCACTTTAATTGGTATAAAGTGTAAACATTTAATATTGCATATATTTATCATTTATATGTAAGTGTATATTAGCTTAGAGTCCCTGAATTGTACAATTAATATTATTAGCTGATGAATAACAGGTAGAAACTTTAGTTCACCCAGAGGAACAAACAGACACACACACACACAGAGGCTTGGAAATTCATTTCTCAACAATCAGTGATTGAATACTCTAGAGAGCACATTCTACTTTGGTACACATGGGATCACCATTGGCCAGAATCCCCTGTACAGCAACAAGTATATGACTACCATTTTAAAAAGTAAGGGTAGTTATTATCAGATCAATTTTGTACATTTAAAGTGGGAGGTTTGAATAAATGACAGAGAAAATGAAGGATCACTCTTTTTCAATCAATAATATTTATAAACCTTTTAAATATAAGTTTAAGCAACAAGAAAATTTAATTATTTTGTATTCTTTACTGAAAAGGAATGAGCTTTATTTCAAAAGTACAGATCATCTCTTCTTGATCTTAACACAGAGGCTACCTGTTGAGGCTTGATGATCAAATGTAAAATGTATGGCAACCTGGTTTGCTCTTGACTGCAGAGTAGTATTAGAAAGCAATGGATTTCTTGATTCTGCTACAAATTCCCCTTGCTGTAAGCCTTCCAGGTTTGTAAATATCCCTTTATATGTGGTTCAGAATTCTAGCACCATCCTCTGAGCCTTCTTGGTCTGGTATTCTGTGTTGTTGCTGTCAGAGCTCCTCATTGCATGTCTACTCGGTTTGACATCTTAGTCACTATTCATACCTAAAATGAGGGGACAATAAAGCCACAAGGTGATTGGCTTACATGTTTTCATTAGGGAGTTTAGTTTAAGAGTGTGTGGTGGAAAATAGAGTCCCCACTGAATAGTTTCATCTTCTCTAATGGCTCTTATGAAAAGAGATGGGATTAAGATTCTTATGATTCAATAGTGAGTAATTGTTTTCATGACTAATTGCAACTGTCAAACAAAGGTAGAAGTTTTATAACAAAAAGGGGTGAATAGTTGTCTTATAATCCAGAAAAGGAGGACCCTAGGACCACCAGGGGAGAAAAACACAGCAACACCAGAGGTGGTGGCAGAGATGGGGACATGGGATGAGCACTTGAGGACTCTATATTCATAAAAAGACAGGGAATGAAAGCTGGTGGCAAGGAAGCAGGATAGCAGAATGTGTCCTTTGTTGGCTTAAATTATCATATATGTCTGAGTGTTAAAAAAAAAAAAAAAAAATCTGGCTTTAACCTCTTGAAGTTCCCTGTCAATTTATTGTTACAGCCATTTCTACACTATTTTTAGCAAAATTTTACTTGCATGTGATATTAATGAAATTGTCCAATAATTTCAGCATTCCATTTGGTCACATCTCTTTGAAATGAACACAAATATGGATCTCTTCCAGTCAGTTGGCTAGATAGCAGACTTTCCAATTTCTTGGCATAGATGTGTGAATGCATCCTGTGCTGCATCAGTTTGTTGAAAGATTTCAATTTGTATTTCATCAATTTTCAAGATGGTTTAAAATTAAGAAAGGTGTGCAATAGTGTATTCTTTCACCATACTTATTCAACCTGGATGCTGAGAAAATTATCTGAAAAGCTGGGTTCTTTGAAGAAAAACTTGGTATCAGGAATGGAGGAAGACTTATAAAAAAAACCTGCAATAGACAGATTATACAGTCTTGCGTGTTGAAAGTGAAGAAGACTTAAAATATTTACTGATGAAGATCAAAGAGCACAGCCTTCAGTATGGATTGCATTACAATGTAAAGAAAACAAAAGTCCTCACCTGCGGGAAGTGCTTAACTCTGGGTGCTTGGCAAGGCTGCACTAAGAGGAGAGACATTATGCACGGCATATGATTCTCAAAAGCTGACCCTTATCTTCCCTTCAAGTTAGCCCTGAATTTACTTGCAAAAATAGATATAATTTGGCAATATTCACAGCTTTCACTATGAGTTCTACAAACCTTAGGAAAAACTAGCTTATCAGCTATTGCTTTCAGCCTTGGTGGATTGAATACAAAGAGAAATTGTGTAAATTACTCCTTCTCATAGAAACCTAAATAACTGCATTTGTGAGGCCACAAAAACAAGAAAGCTTATTAGAGTCAGGCTGATCTACCCCCATAGGCCTCACCACATTCAGTCACTAGCTAGAATTCTCAAACCTCTATATACAAGCACCTGCATAAACAAGTAGACAATAATGAACTTAAGTGAAGGATAGTTTTGACTTAATAATCTACACTTCTTGCAGCAAGTAGCCAAGTTGAGCTTTATGCCACATAGCTTCCAAGTGATTTAATGAATATCTTTATTATGAAAATAATAGCACATTATGTAGGATAGAAAGTTTATAGTCTTTTAGTAGAAACAAGAAGAAACAGTTTTATCTCATACTGGGAAAGAACATGAAGGTCAGTCTGAACATCACAGAGTATTCTTGTTAAGGTTGTCTAAGGACCAGGTGCAAGAAAGTTGTGACTAACTATGTAATAATTCAAGAAATGATAAAAAGTGTCAATGCATGTACTGTGTAATTTTAAGTATAAAAAATAAAGACTTGCTGGGCTGGGCTAGCAGAAGGAAGAAGAAAGAAAGGAGAAGGAAGCAGAAGGAACTGGCAGAGGCAGAGGAAGGCAGAAGCGGCAAGAGGAGGTAGAAGTAGAGCAGAGTTAAGAGAAGAAGAGAGCAGGAGGGAGAAGGCAGAGAACAGACAGCAGAGAGCAGAGGGCAGACAGCAAAGAGAACAAGAAGCAGAAGCAAGGGCAGAAGCTAGAGAGCATAGCTGGACAGCAAGACAAGTTGAATAGCCTCTCGAGTTGTATTCATTTCTTCACCCGACGTTTCCGCGTATTCGCTCATGTCCCATGACCGCCGCAGAGGGCAGGAACCCCCACACTCACCACTGGACCAGTAAACAACATTCTTATCAACAGAGAAAAGATTGACGTTGTCAAGGACATCATTTTTCTTGGATCAACTATCAACACTCATGGAAGCAGCCAAGAAATCAAATGACGTATTGCATTAGGCAAACCTACTGTAGAAGACCTTTTTAAAGTGTTGAAGACCAAAGATGTCAGCTTGAAGACTAAGGTGTGCCTGACACAAGCCATGGTAATTTCAATAACCTCATATACATGGGAAAACTGGACAGTGATTAAAGAAGACCTTAGAAGATTTGATGGTTTTGAGTTATGATGTTGGAGGAGATTATTGAAAGTGCCATGGGCTGCCAGAAGAATGATCAGATCTGTGTTGGAAGAAGTGCAGCCAGAGTCTCCTGGCAGGCCAGGAAATCCAAATTTCATCTCTCATACTTCAGGCATATTGACAGGATGGACCATATTGCTGGAGAAGAATATTATGGTTTGTAAAGTGGAGGAACAGAGGAAAAGAGGAAGACCTCAAACGAGATGAATTGGTAAAGTGGCAACACCAATGGGCTCAAGCGTAGCAACGATAGTGAAGTTGGCCCAGGATTGGGCAGTGTTTTGTTCTGCTATGCATAAGGTTTCTATGAGTCAGTACAACTCAAAGTCACCCCAAACCACAACAATTCTAAGAACTATGTTCTTTGCCTACACCTTCAGTGCACTTTGGAATTCTTCCTTCACCACCACTGATCATATACCATCTCTTGAAATGGTCTAGCATCATGAATTTCTTTTGTGCAGTTAATGTGTGCATTCCTTCCATCTATTTTTTAATTTTTTCTGTATCATTGAATAATTTGCCCATTGAATCCTTCAGTATTTAAAATCGAGGACTGAATTTTTTTTTTTTTTTTTTTTTTTTTTTTTTTAGTTTTTTCCACTTGGGAAATGCTGAGCTCATTCTTCCCTTTTGATTTTCAAATGTCAAATATTTGCAGATATCATTATAAAACTGGACTTAAACTCTCAAGCTGACTATTGAAGTTTTCTGTTCAACTCTTTTAATTACTCATTTATTCCATTTATTTTAGCTTTTCTACAATAACAACAACACTAGAGAGAAAATTTCTGAGTCTCTTCTGATAACTAATTTGTTATTTCCCTTTTTTATTTTCTTCCTAATGACCTTTTGCTTTCTTTCTGTGCAATAATAGCCTTGATATCATCCCACAATTGTTTTTTGTTGTCAGCCATTATTATCTAATGCATCAAATTTGTTTTTAAAATGGCCTTTAAAATTCAGGTGAGATATGTTCAAGGTCAAATTTTGGCTCTCATGTAATTGTTTCAATTTTCTTCAGCTTCAGCCTGAACTTGGGTAGAGCAATTGACTAGCAATATGATGATACCATTGTGCCAATCCATCTTGTTGGGGGTCTTCGTTTTCACTGACCCTTCACTTTATTTTTCATTATGTCTGTTTCCATAAGTCAGTTTGAACCACAACTTCAGCAGCTCAAACTTACCAGCTACTCCTCGAAAACCTAAATCACTATGATTCAGAACTGACTCAATGGCACTTAACAATAACAACCTGTCTGTTACACAGTCTGCCCTTGACATTGTTTTGCCTGATTTTATGGAGCTTTTTCACTGACTTTTCCCAAAGATGTAGTCATTTTGATTTCTGTATCATTCATCTAGTGGGGTTCATGTGTATTGTCATCATTTACATAGTTTAAAACAGGTATTTGCAATGAGGATGTCATTAGTGTTGCAAAATTCTATCATGCCTTCTCTAGCATCATTTCAATCTCCAAGGCCATAGGTTCCAATTACTTATCCTTCTACATTGTTTCCAAATTTTGCATTCTAATCACCAGTAATTACTAATGCATATTGATTATGTGTTTGGTCAATTTCATATTGAAGAAGTTAGTTGTTGTTGTTGTTGTTGTTATGTGCTGTGTAGTCAGTTTGGACTCATAGTGACCCTGTACAGGGTTTCTGAGGCTGCAAATATTTACAGGAGCAGAAAACCTCATCTTTTTCCCATGTAATAATAGCTGGTAGTTTTGAACTGTTGACCCTGAGGTTAGCAGCCTGATTCGTAACCACTATGTTACCAGAAGAAGTTAATAGAATTCTTCAATTTCATTATCACTGGTTTTAGTGATAGGTGCATACAATTGAATAATAGCAGATCTTCCTGTTAGATGTATGGATAATACTCTATCACAGATAGCATCATAATTTAGGATAGAAATGATATTTTTGATGATGAATGTGACACTATTCCTATTTTATTTGTCATTCCCATCATTGTAAATCATACAATTATCAGATTCAAAATGGTCATTACTAGTCACTAATGCCTATATAATCTTCATGCATTCCAAATTATTTTTGACAACTTCCAATTTTCCTAGATTAATATTTCATAAATTCCATGTTCTGATTACTAATGACAGTTTACATTTGTTTCTTATCATTTTTGTAGGTCCCTATGAGCATATGAAAGTCCCAAAAGATTTATTCCATTCATTTCATCACGATTACCTCCACATGACAAGGCAGCTCTTCCCTAGTCATATTTTGAGCACCTTCCAAACTGAGGGGCTCATCTTCAGTCACTATATTTGACAATATTTCTGTGTTATTCATCATGTTTTAATATTCAATATGCTGGTGCTATCTGACAGATGGCTAGTTATATGATTTTGAGTAGTCTATACATTCAGAGGCAGTGTATCACTCCTCTTTCCTAGGCTGTTTTAGTCTGGAAGCCAGGTAGCTGTCTTCCAAATTTTTGCCATAGATGAGTGAGAGCCTCTGATGCTGCATCAGTTTGTTAAAATATTTCAATTTGTATCCATTATTACCTGGAGTAATGTTCTATGCAAATGTCTTCAGTTCAGCTTGCACTTCTTCCCTTGGTACCATAGGATCTTGATCATATGCTACAATTTAAGTTGGTTGAACACTGACCATTTCTTTTGGGTAAAACGGTTGTGCATTCCATTCATGTTCTTTTAATATTTTCTGCATCATTCAACATTTTACCCTTGGAATTTTTCAATGTTTCAAGTCGAGACTTGAATTTTTACTTCAGGTCCCTCAGCTTCAGAAATACTGAGTGTATTCTTCCCTTTTGGTTTTCTAACACCAGGTCTTTGCACATTTCATTACAATATTTGACTTTGTCTTCTCTTGTAAGTCAAAGATTAAATTTTTCTTCATTTATTTCAGTTTTAGAAATACTGAATGTGTTCTTCCCTTTTAATTTTCTTAAGTCCCAGTTTTTGCATATTTTATTTTCATATTTTTCTTTATTTTCTTGAGTTGCTTTTTAAAATGTTTTGCTCAATTCATTTACCTTATTATTCCTTTCCTTTCCTTTTGAATTACTATGCTGGAAAGCAAATATAAGGGTCTCTTCTAATATCTATTTTGGATGTTTCCTTCTATTTTTTTTCTTCTTAATGACTTTTTGTGTTCTACCTGTATGTTTTTGATGCAATTCCATACCCCTTCAAGTCTACAGTCACTAGTGTCAAATACATCATATCTTTTCTCCAAATGATCTCTAAATTCAGGAGAGATAAATTCAAAGTGGCAGCATGGTAACTTCATAAAATAAGCTCTGTACGGTGAAACACAAAGTCAGGGTTTAATCCTACCAAGTGCCAAAGAGGAAAGATGGGGATTTTTGGTCCTTTGAAGATGTAAAGCCTCAGAAACCATATATAGGGTCACTGTCTGTCAATTTGTAATACTGTGATGTCTTGAGAGTTGCTGTGATTCTGGAAGCTATGCCACAGAGATTTTAAATTCCAGCAGGATTACCTATGGTGGACATGATTCAGATAAGCTTCCAGATGAAGAGAGACTAGGAATAAGGAGTGGCAAACTATTTCTGAACATTAAATAACTGAAAACCTAACGAATAGCAGAGAAACATTGTCATATATATTGTCAGTAAATGAGTCCCACAGATTGGAAGACTTTAGAATGAGACTGGGGAAGAGCTGACTCTTCAAAGTAGAGTTGACTGTAATGACGCAAATAGAATAGTAAAGCCCGTGAGAGTAAAGACGACAGGACTTTCTTTTACTGATGGGGCACAACTCAAAATGAAGAGAAACAGCTGTAAACATCCATTAATAATTGGAACATGGAATATATTAAGTATGAATCTAGCAAAATTGTAAATTGACAAAAAGGAAATAGAACGCATAAACATCGATATCTTAGGCATCATTGAGCAGAAACGGATTGGTATTGGCCATTTTGAATCTGACAACCACATGATTTCCTATGACGGGAATGACAAATTGAAGAGGATTGGTGTTGCATCCATTGTCATAAAGAACATATCCAGATCAGTCATGAAGTACAAAGCTATCAGTGAGAAGATAATATTGATGCTGGAGAAAGATGAGGCATTTTGCTCCCATAAAGATTTACAGCCTTGGAAACCCTGTGCAGGGTCACTATGAGTCAGAACTAACTCCACGGTACTTAATAACAACAATAACAACAACATTAATACCACTGTTAATCAAATTTATGCACCAACCACTAAAACCAGTGAGGAAGAAATAGAAGAATTCTATCAACTTCTTCAATTGAAATTGATCAAACATGCAATTAAAATGTATTGATCATTAGTGGTGAATGGTATGCAAGGTTGGGAATAAACAGGAAGGATCAGTAGTTGCAAAATATGGCCTTGGTGATAGAAATGATGCTGGAGATCACATGATAGAATTCTGCAAAATCAATGATTTGCACATTTCAAATACCTTCTTTAGACAGCATAAGAGATGATTACACACATGGACCTCACCAGAAGGAATACACAAAAATCACATTGACTACATCTGTGTAAAAAGACCATGGATATGCTCCATATCATCAAGCCAAACAAGGCCAATGCCAGTTTGTGGAACATACCATCAACTTCTCATATTCAGATTCAAACTGAAGCTGAAAAAAAGGAAAACAAGCCCATTAGAGCCAAAATATGACCTTGAATATATCACATTAGAATTTTGAGATTATCTGAGGAACATATTTGATACATTAAACAAACACTAGAAACCAAAGACCTTGGCTGAAAGTAGAGAATAGAACAAAGATATTTACCTGTGCTTTATTGACTATGCAAAGGCTTTTGACTGTGTGGATCACGACAAGCTATGGACAACATTGTGAAGTGGGAGTATTCCGGAACACTTAATTGTGTTCTTGAGGAATCTACATGGAACAAGAAACTTGTTTGAACAGAACATGGGACCATTAAATGGTTTAAAATAAAAAAGGTGTGTGACAGGGTTGTATTCTTTCACCATACTTATTCAACCTGTATGCTGAGCAAATAATATGAGAAGCTGGGTTCTCTGAAGAAAAATGTGGCATCAGGATTGGAGGAAGACTCATTAACAACCTGCAATATGCAGATGATACAACCTTACTTGCTGAAAGTGATGAGGACTTAAAATACTTACTGATGACTATCAAAGACCACAGCTTTCAGTATGGATCGCATCTCAGTGTAACACAAACAAAAATCCTCACCACTGGACCAATAAACAACATTCTTATCAATGGAGAAAAGATTGAAGTTGTCAAGGACTTAATTCTCCTTGGATTGAAGATCAACATTCATGGAAGCACCGTTCAAGATGCATTGCCTTAGGCAAATCTGCTGCACAAGACCTTCTTAAAATGTTGAAAAGCAAAGATGTCGTTTGAGGACTAAGGTGTGCCTGATCCAAGCCTTAGTATTTTCAATAACCTCATAAGCATGCAAAAGCTGGACAGTAAATAAGGAAGACCATAGAAGAATTGATACTTTTGAGTTATAGTGTTGGAGGAGGATATTGAAAATGTCATGAGCTGCCAAAAGAACCAACATATCTGTGTTGGAAGAAGTGCAGCCAGAGTGCTCCATGGAGGCCAGTTGGTCAAACTTTGCCTTTCAAACTTAAGTCTTTCAGCAGGCACTGGAGAAGGATATCATGTTTAGTAAGGTAGAGGGTCAGAGAACCAGAACAAGACCCCCAGTGAGATAGATTGGCAATATGGCAACATAAATGGGCTCAATTGTGTCAACAGTTGTGAGGTAGACCCAGCACCAGACAGTGTTTCGATCTGTTGTGCAAATGGTCATTAGGAGTTGTTTCAAACTCGATGACACCTAACAATATCGACAACATGAATGGGAACCCACTAGACACCATATGACAAATTAACAATGCCCAAACATATT
The DNA here is from genome assembly GCF_000296735.1 of Chrysochloris asiatica. NCBI lineage: Eukaryota > Metazoa > Chordata > Mammalia > Afrosoricida > Chrysochloridae > Chrysochloris > Chrysochloris asiatica. Next base: position 988,030 of record NW_006408998.1, on the reverse strand, counting down.
TTAGCTCTCATGGACTTGTTTTAATTTTCATGTAGCATATGGTTCAATTGATGGTCTTTCCAAAGTGGCTTCTAACTTTGTTTTGCCAGATGATATGGAGCTTTTCCATTGTCTCTTCCCACAGATACAGTCAATTTGATTGCTTTGCATTCCATTTGGTTAGGTCCATGTGTGTATTTAATGTTGCTTTAAAAATGCATTTGCAATGAATTAGTCACTAAACTTGCAGAATTATAGCATTGAATCTCCAGCATAATTTCTATTATAAAGACAACATTTTCAAAATACTGATCCCTGGTCTTTGTTTCCATCCTTCACATTCTACACACCAATAATTATCAGTACATCTTGATGACATTTTTTATTAATTTCACATAAAAAAGTTGTTGAAATTCTTCAATTTAACCATCACTGTCTTTGCTGGTTGGTGGGTACATTTGAATAATAATAACAGCATTTGCTATACATCCTTATGGATGATGTGATAGTGGTCAGGTGTCATCATGTCTGTTTTGACCCACTGTTGTTTTTGTTTTTATGTGCCGTTGACTAGGTTCTGATCCACAGTAACCCTGTATAGTGTTTGTGAGCAGGGGCTGGGGAGCTTGAACCAACAACATTGCAGTTCAAAATAACTTTACTGTCTAGAGCATAAATCCACACTGCCACACCAGTACTCCATTTTGACCCATAGCAACTTGATGTACAACAGAAGGAAACACTACCTGGTCCTGTTTCATCCTCACAACTGCTGCGACACTTGAATCCATGGTTGCTGACACTGTACCAGTGCTGCATCAGTTTGTTGAAAGATGTCAATTTGTATTCTATCAACTATCCATGCCTTGTTTTTACGAATGCCTTTAATACATCTTGGACTTCTTCTTTTAGTAACATTGACTCTTGATCATATGCTACCTCTTGAATGGTTAAACATTGATCACTTCTTTTTTATGCTTTCTGCAGCATTCAATATTTTGCCATAATAATCCTTCAGTATTAGAGTCCTAGTGTGGTACTGTAGGAGTAGCACTTAATGGCATGACCAGATTGAATCACAAGGTTGGAGGTTTAAACTCACCAGCCACAGCATGAAAATCCTATGCAAGGTTGATATGATTGGTAACTCAGTAAATGGTACTTAACAACAACATTGCAAGTAGATGCTTGATTTTTTTCCTCTGTTATTTCAGCTTGAGAAATACTAATGCATTCTTCCTTTTGGTTTTCTATCTCTGTATCTTTATACATTTCATTTTAGTATTTTACTTTGTCTTCCCAAATTGCCCTTTGAAATTTTTAGTTCAGCTTTTTTGCATCATATTTTCATCCATTTGCTTTAGCATCACTTCAGGTGGAGAGTAAGCTTTAGAGTTTTTTCTGACATCAATTTTTTTCTTCCTTGTTCTCTGAATGATCTATTGCTTTTTTTTGTGCATGATGTTCTTGATGTCATCCTAAGAACATTATTCCTTGTAGGTACATGGATATTCCTATTATAGAGAGCATTGTACTGCAAAATAGATATTGAAATGTTCTTTCCAAACCAATGCCACTCATTTTCAGGTTGTCGTTCCTGGCATATTAAATCTAGTGATTGTATCACACAAAATAGCTAACCCCAGTCCATTTCAGCTCACTAATGCTTAACTTTTGAGAACTTTCAATTTTCTAGGATTCATACTTCATATATTCCATAGTCTTGCTGTTAATGGATGTTTGCAGCTCTTTCTTCCCATTTTGAGTTTTGTTCCACAATCAAATGAAAGTTCTGGAAAGGTTACTCCAATCACGTCATCAGGATCAACTATGAGGAGGCAATTCTTCCCTAGTTTTATTTTGAGTGCCTTCCAACCTCATTTTCTGACAGTATATCTGAAAATTTTCTGCTGACTTTAATTTAGATGTAGTTCACTCAGTGTACGCTATTGAATTTAACCCATTGTTGTTAAGAGCCATCAAGTTGGTTCCAACTAATAAAAACCCAGTACAAGTTTTCTGAGGAGCAGCTGATGGGTTTGAACTGTCCCCCTTTCAGTTTAAACCAACCTTGTGGCCCAGTGCATTATACCATAGTGCCACATTTGAATTTAATCCATAGGAGATACAATTTTTTAAAAAATGAAAAGCATAGGTATTGTTCTTTCTTGATAAAATCATAGTTTTCTGATTATTATATGCTTGTAGCTTCTAAAGTTATCCTAAATTCATGAAAGAAGTTATAATAGCCACTCTGAGAATGATAGCACAAAAATAGGAGAGTACATAGGTCCTGGAATTAAATTTTAAGTGCTGCTGTCAATTGTCCTTATTGTGTCCTCAAAGTGGATGAAAAAAACATATAAGTAGCAGCTCAAGCATATACTTGAATTCAGAATTGATTTAAAATCGCGTCAGAGGACTGTGATTTATTGCAAATTTGTCTCAAGGCACAGTCAACGTTTTCAGCTCTTTTTTCTGGTGCTTTTTGAGAAAATTGGATTTCATGTGAATCAAAAATAAAGGCCATTGCTATAGTCTCTCCATCTGCTTTCTGATATTGTACTTTACTTGCATGTGAAATTAATGAATGTTGCTGTTGTTAAGTGCCTTTGAGTTGGTTCTGACCGATAGCAACCCTGTAGAGGGTTCCCTGGGAGCAGCTGGTAAACTTAAACTGTTGACCTGGCAGTTCAAACTGACTTTGCATTCCAGCGCATTAACTCATATTACCAAAAAATTTCTACATTGAGTTGGGTCACTAGAATTAGGAAATAAATATATTAATTTCTTGAACTAATTAATAACTCAAAGAATTCTCCTAACTTCCTGTTTATATTGCATATGTTGTTGTTGTTAAGTGCCGTCGAGTCAGTTCCAACCCACAGCGATCCTGTACAGGGTTTCCGAGGCTGTAAATCTTTACGGGAGCAGAAAGTGTCATCTTTCTCCCGCGGAGCGGCTGGCAGTTTCGAACTGCTGACCTTGCGATTTGCAGCCTGATTCGTAATCACTACGCTACCAGAGCTCCTTATCTAATGGGAAATGTGGCACTTTTTTTTATAGTAAACCATCAGAAAAGCAAGGCTTCTTTAGTATGCCAGGTAATGTCACTTTTACTTTTGGTCATCAGAGACTGAATAATATAAAATGTATCTGGCACTAATAAGTACACATTTTTAAAAATATAATTTCTCTAATCTCTCTATATTTTTGTTTTTCTGCATATTTCTTAGCTGCTTAATTCCTTGTGACCCCCAAATATTCAGAGTCAGTGAGGCGAAAACTGAAAATATTTTTTAAATAATACGTTCTTCAATACTTCCTTCTCATGAGCTATGAAAAGAAACAAAACTCACTTTCTTCCGAATTAAAAAAAAAAAAAAGTAAGGTCCATTCTTGTCACTGCTGCTATGGTTCAGTATTTTTATATTTTCAGAATTCACCCAAATTTATGAAATAAGCCTTATCCATACATTTACAGTGTAAATCAAACACACGCACACACAAACACTTCATACTGTAACTTGTTAAGAGACGTCACGTCAGTTTCAACCAATAGCGATCTTATATAGGATTTGCGAGGAGTAGCTGGTGAGCTTGAAGAATGAACCTTGTGATTCAAACCAGATTTGAAATACAGCACATTAACCCACCGAGCCATACTAAGACTCCTTTTGTAACTTAGGACACTTCTATTCTAGACCTGTATCTGTAGAAACATACTCAGGTGTCCATGGACAAATAAAATAGTCTTTGAGTGTTTAATTTTCTTTAAATACACATTGAGGAAATTGACTTTTAATATTTATATTGAATGAATGCTATGACTTCTTTCTAGAATTTTAATATCATATTTAAAACGGAAATTTCCCTTAATCAAATTTGTTACTTTGGTTTTAAGAAAATAGAATAAGATTTCAAATTTTTAAAAGTAGATTTCCGCTTGGATCATATTGTCCCTCCATATAAGTAGTTAACCACATAAACACATTAAAGATTTTTGCGTTTGGTTTTATTTTCTCTTTAAATTTCAGATATAGAATATTACAAAAATAAATAAGTATGTTACTAATTTATTGGCAAGCAAAGGATATAGGCTTGCCTCCATCTATTCTAAACATCTGAGGTATAAAACAAAATACATATCTGTGAAAGAAAAGAGAATAATAGGTAATCCCAATATGAAAATTATGTCTTAGGAAATACGTAAGTAGGTAAAGCATAGTTGTTGTAGTTAAGTTCCGTTGAGTAGATTCTGACTCACAGTAACCATGCATAGTGTTTCTGAGAAGCAGTTGATAATTTTGAACCATCAACCTCAAAGTTAGCAGTCTAGTACTTATCTTACAGTGTCACACAAGGAATAGAGTATTTCCAAAAAAGCAAGGAAATCGGCAGAACAAAAGAAACCAACATTGGACTTTAGCTGAAGTTGGTGCCAGTCTGCACATTGGTATACTAGAAAAAAAAAAAAAAGAAAGAAAGAAATTAAGGGTTGTGGGTGATTACCTGGTGCCTGATACTGGTGTTCATTTAATATAATTAGAAAGAATCTTCATATGCAAGTACACACTCATGCACAAATCCAATAGGAAAAAAAAAATCAACTAAAATTTTAAAATCTAGGCTTCAATGAACTAGGGTGCATTAAGAAACTATTAAGTGGCTCATGTAAATTGACAGCTGAAACTGAAGAAGGGTAAATAGGAAATATATTCATTATCCTAAATGCTGGATGGGATTATGGCTAAAGTTAATGAAATGCAACAAAGAGTTTTAGGGTTATAATTTTAAATTTTATTAAAGGCTATCAAAATATTTTTAGAAAATCTTGGACTCATGCTAAAGATACTACTAACAAACATTAGGAACAAAGGAGAAAGATTAAGGGAATTTAAACTTCATCATTCATACCAAGTTATTTTTATACTCTTTAGACTTGAGGAAGTAACTAATTGAAAGAATTAACTAAAGGAATATTTAAAATAAGCTGTTGTGGCGCTGTGGGTTAATGCATCAGACTGCAAATTCATTTGAACTTCAAGGTCGGTGGTTCAAGCTCACCAGCTGCTCCTTGGAAACCCTATAAAGAGTTGCTGTTGGTCAAAATCAACTAGATGGCACTTAACAATACCAATACCTAGAATGGGTGGTATATTTGGAGGTAAATGAAAAGGAGATCTGTGCATTTAATCATCAGTTATTCTTATAATTTGATTTGTTATGGTGTACATATATGACTGTTAATAAAGACATATGTACTTTGTAATGGATTAAATGCATATGGCTTCAGCTGTTGTTGTTAAGTACCTCCAGGAGGTTTCAACTCATAACAACCCTGTGCACAACAAAAGGAAACAATACAATACTCTACATTCTTACATCCATTGCTATGTTTGAACCCATTGTTACAAATATTCCATTTCTTATATGCTTTTGTCTTTTTCACAGAACCACCACTTTACCAAACACAATGCACTTCTTCGAGGATTAATAACATAAAATGAAATCTTGCTATCCTGTCTTTTAAGAAGCATTCTGGTTGTTCTGTTAATACAGATTTGTTCTGTCTTATGTTGTTGTTATTAAGTGCCGTTGAGTCGGTTCCAACCCATAGCGACACTGAACAGGGTTTCCAAGGCTGTAAATCTTTACAGGAGCAGAAAGCCTCATCTTTCTCCCAAGGAGCAACTGGTAGTTTAGAACTGCTGACCTTGCGGTTCACAGCCCGATTCATAACCACTATGCTACCAGATTTATAGCAGTTTATAATTCAGTCAGTATTTTAGACCAACACCATAATTCAAAGGCATTAAGTTTTCTTCAATCTTCAGTATGCACTGTTCAGCTTTTCATGTATATGAGACAATGGAAAATACTATAACTTCGATCACTTGCACCTTGACCTCAAAATGTTGTTAGGTGCCATCGAATTGGTACTGACTCATACCGACCTTATTATGCACAGCAGAACAAAACACTGCCTGATCCTGGGCCAACCTCACATTTGTTGCTACGTTTGAGCCCACTGATGCTGCCACTTTGCCAATCCATCTCACTGGAGTCTTCCTCTTTTTCTCTGACCCTCCACCCTAGCAAACATGATATCCTTCTCCAGTGACTGTTCCCTCCTGACAATATGTCTGATGTATGAGAGAAGAAGTTTGGCCATCTTAGCCTCCAAGGAGCACTCTGGCTACACTTCTTCCAACAGAGATCTGTTGTTTATATAGGCAGCCCATGGTGTTTTCAATATTGTCCTCCAATACCATAACTCAAAAGCATCAATTCTTCAATTGTCTGCCTTATTCACTACCCAGATTTCACATGCATATGAGGGTATTAAAAATATCATGGCTTAGGTCAAGTGAGCCTTAGTCTTCAAGCTGATATCTTTGCTCTTCAACATTTTAAAACACAAGACTAACTCACCCTAAACTGAAATGCATAAAAGGTGAAAGAAAAACTTGCACATATATTCATATTCTAATCACACACATAAAGAAGCAGGTAGTGAGAGCCTTTGTTGTTGTTGTTGTTAAGTGCCATCGAGTCGGGTCCGACCCATAGCGACCCTGTACAGGGTTTCCGAGGGTGTAAATCTTTACGGGAGTAGAAAGCCTCATCTTTCTCCCGCGGAGCGGCTGGTAGTTTCGAACCGCTGACCTTAAGGTTCGCAGCCCGATTCGTAACCACTACGCTACCAGAGCTCCTTAGTGAGAGCCTTAGACCATACCAATATAGAATGTTAATTGTATACATATATATCACCACCACAATTTTTCAAAGACAACAGAAAATTTCAGTTTACACAAAGAAATAAGAAAGGGTGACTCAAAACGATATACTTTGGAATGAATGTAAAACTAAAGTTCTCTCATGTAAACTATCATATAATTCACAATAAAACAAAACAAAACAAAAAGACTGAACAGTGATTTGTTTTGTTGTGTATAGGGTCACTATGAGTCTGTGCTGACTAGATGGCACCTAACAACAGCAACGAAAACATCAAACTCTTAGTATTATTCTTCTGGATTTTTATTTGTAGGTGCTGTATTGTGTTCCAGGTTTTAATTTATCTTATTAATTCTTACAGTGTTTTCCTGAATTTTTCATATGTAGTTTCTGTATTCATTTGATTTTCCTTTATAACTTTATCTCAATCTCTTGCAAAAGCACCTAAATATCACTCTCTTTAATTCTTTATCAGGTAATTCCCATACCTTCTGCTCTCAGAAACTTTCCATGTAGTCTTGGAAGGGGGTTTGCATTGAGGGGACCCTACCACTTGCCTTGATGTTTCCAGGGCAAGCAATTTGTTTGTTCTTGTAGTAACAGTTCAATGGCCTCTATTGATTTGTATTTTTCCTGTGGGTCTTTCTTTCAAGAAGTATCTTCTATTCTTCTAGCCTTTCCAGGCTGGTCTGCTCGTCCTTTCAAGTGGGAATTTAACATCTCTGGAGAGCTGGATGTGGCTCAGGCTTCTACCTATAGTCTTATTGTATTGCAAAGGCTCCACAGGAAGCCTCCTTCCCTGGGCACATTATAGCCCCATTTAAGGTATTCCAATCAGTTATAGGCAGAAGACAGACTTACAAGCTATCTATGTTGTTTCTGACTATTCCTTTCTCTCCCCCTCCAATGTATATTTTATATTGTAATGCAAGGAATACCAAGATTAAAAAGACAGTCAACATCTTAACATTATTCCCCCTTTTGTCCCATTCCAACCATGTCTCAATCTCTGTATCCCAGAGCCCTGTAGTTCCAAGGTTGCGTATACATTATTCTTTATCTCTTTCCTACTTAGCCCATTCAAACATGCCTAATTGTTCTCCCATCTGCTTTGTTCTTACATTTCCCTCTCCCTCCTTGTATATTGCCGCCCTCCCCAGCACCCAAACTTTCATGTGTTTAATCCCTACCTGGTGCTCCACCTTCTCCTCCTATCCATCACCCACCACCAACGTCCCAGCAATCAACAAAGAATTCCCCCTAGCCCCCTTTAGCATGAGTTCTTTTTCTTAGTCTTTTACAGTAGTGGTCCTATGCAGTATTTCTCTTTTTGCTTCTGACTAATTTCACTCAGCATAATGTCCTCAAGGTTCATCCATGTTATGAGGTGGCTTGCCGCTTCCTTGTTGTTCTTAAGGTAGCATAATATTCCACTGTGTGTATGCACCACAGTTTGTTTATCCATTCCTCAGTTGATGGGCACTTTGGCTGTCTCCATCTTTTTGCTATTGTAAATAGTGCTGCTATGAACATTGGTGTGAATATATCTTCTTGTGTTGTGGCTCATTTTTCTTGTGGGTAAATACGAAGTAGAGGAATTGCTGGATCATAAGGTATTTCTATTTTCAACTTTCTGAGGAAACTCCATATTGCTTTCCAGAGAGGTTGGACCATTTTGCAGTCCCACCAGCAATGCAGGAGTGTCCCAGTCTCTCCACATCCCCACCAGCATTTATTATCCTC
>NW_006408998.1:971025-977006 GCF_000296735.1 Chrysochloris asiatica | reverse complement strand
TGTGTTCTTTCTTGTGAATTTCTTCATAGTTTTAATGTTTTCATATTCTTCTTGGATTTTCATCCTCTTGGTACGTTGTGAAGTGTTAATTTTCTTTGAGGTTGCCTAATAGTCCATTAACTTTTCTGCCCATTTATTGCAGTCTATTTTATCCTGTAATCTAGCTGACCTCATTATCGGGATCTATTTTCCTACTTGTTACCTTCTTTTACATTGTACTTGCTTTGGTCATAGACTGACTGCCCATAGTCTCTGAGTTTGTTCTTATAGTTTTGTTTTGTTGGCAAGTCTTCTTTCTGTTGACTTAATTCAGGGAGGTGCTGCCACATATGTCAATCTCTGGTTGTTGTCTGTTCTTGTTGGTTCTCATTCCATAGAACTCCCTTTAGGATGTTTTGTAGTGCAGGGTTGACTTTGGTAAAGTCCCATAGTTTCTGTTTATCCTGGAATGTTTTGATTACACCATCATATTTGATTGATAGCTTTGTTGGATAAATGATTCTTGGTTAGCAATTTTTTTTCTTTCATGGTTTTATATATGTCTACCCATTGCCTTCTCGCTTGCATGGTTCCTGCTGAGAGATCTGACCTTAATCTGACTTGCTTGCCTTTATATGTGACCCTTCTGTTTTCTCTGGCTGCTTTCAGAAGCGTCTCCTTATCTTTGAGGTTGGAGAGCTTGACTATGATATGTCTTGATGATTTTCTTTTGGGGTCTACCCTTCTTGGAGTTTGTTGAGCTTCTTGAATGTTTATCTTTTTGCTTTTCAGGATGTTAGAGAAATTTTCTTCCAGTAGTTCTTTGACTATTTCCTCTGTGGACGTGTGTGATTCTTCTTGTTCTGGAATGCCAATAATTCTTCAGTTATTCCTCTTCGTGTTGTCCAACATGTATCTTTGACCTTCCTCCGAATTTTTTATCCTTTTTTGTGTTTATTCTTCTATCTTAGTGGCTCTGAGAGACCTGTCTTCCAGGATGGTAGGGTAACTATGCCAATGAAATGATGGATGATGGAATGAGTGTAAAGCTGATGTTCTCCCATGTATACTATCACACAATTCACAATAAAACATTTTTTTAAATGCCAATGATTCTTAAGTTATTCCTCTTCATGCTTTCCAACATGAATCTTAGACCTTCCTCAGAATTTGTATCCTTTTTTGTGTTTGTTCTTCTATCTTAGTGGTATTGAGAGACTTGTCTTTCAGCTCTCTGATTCTTGCTTCCATTTCATCTATTCTACTCCTCTGCCCTTTCAGAGTGTTTTCTACTTCTGCTATTTTGTTATGGATTGTTTGGACCTCTTTCTGTAGGTTTTGAATTGTTTCCAATGCTGTATATATCTTGTTTGATTGCTCTTGTAGCACTTTCCTGACTTCTTCCTTATTTTTCTCAACTCCATTTTAAAGTGTTTTGAAAAATTTTTAAACGTTTTTCTGAATTCTTTCTCAGGCATTTCCAGGGCCTCCCCTCCTTCCAGAATGGAGTCCAGGTCTACTTCTAGGTCATTTGTCTCAGATATTGTATCTTTTTTCTGGACATGTGCTGATATGGTCATTTGCTTTTGCTTTTTGGACATATTTAATGTTTATCTGTGGCTCTACCACTTAATTGAATATGTATTTTGGTTATTTTTTATGCTTTCTGATTGCTTCCAGAAAGATGTGATCAGGATGTGGTCTTCCCTTTTCACTCTTCTTATTGCTTAACTCAGAGTAATTTTCACAGGTGTTGCCTGTTTCCCTTGTATATGGCAGCTGGTATTGGTTCTTGCCTGGGTTTTGGTGTTTTATAAAGTGTGATTGCAGCCGGACTATTTGGCATCAGTTGCTGACTCTTCTCAAGTAATATAGGGAGACAAAGAGTCCTCCAAAAGCAGAAGGGAGACTATGTAGCAGCCAAAAACACCAGTTGGGTAAAAGCCAAAAACAAAATCAAAAATGAGAGAAAGAGAAAAAAAAAGAAAGAAAGAAAAACAGAAGAAAATAATGCAGCACCAGCAAAAACAAGACTGAATACAGCTGTCTCTAATCACAAAAAAGGGAGAGGGAGGGGGAAGAAAAAGAGGAAAAGGAAAAAATAAATAAATTCTGTAGCTTAATATAAGTATGTCTTTAATGTCCTAACTCTCTTTTAGTCACTTCTGTCCTCCTCTCCTTGTTATTAAGTGCTTTCGAGTCAATTCCAACCCATAGCAACCCTGTATAGGGTTTCCAAGGAGCAGCTGGTGAGCTTGAACCACCGACGTTGCAGTTCAAAAGGCTTTGCTGTCTGGCGCATTAACCCACAGCACTACATCTGGACTCCGCACCTACCAGTGATAAAAAGCAGACCAAAAGGGAGGCGCATCAGTGTCTCAGCTTGGGCTGAGTGTCTGTGTGGATTCCTGGCAGAAGAAACCACCAGCGGTGAGGATGGGTCTTGGCCACTAGGCACAACCCCTACCTCTATTCAGCAGAATGGAGGTGGGTAAACTGTGAGCGCACCAATTACCCAACACCAAAGAAAAAAAAAAAATAAAATAAAATCAGAACCACACAAAACTGACAAAGTATATTGTGCACCTTTTTTTTTTTTTTTCCGAGGTCCCCCGGCGTGTTTCCGTGGTGTCTCTGAGGCCCCAATTTCATCCTGACGCTTGGTCTCGCCCACTATGTCGGCTCAGGCCTCCAAGCCTGGCCCAGCAGCTTCAAAAGTATGTGATTTTTAACTTTAGCTCCAAACTCCACCAGCTATAAGTCTTCAAACCTTTAAACTATTCCTATCTCTGTGGGTCAGAGTTCTGGAGCTCTGTTCTGACTCTTTTTTGCCTGAAATTCTGAGTTATTTCTGATGGTGACCTTCACTACACCTTCACCTTAGCTGCCATCAAGCCCCGACCCTCACTGTTCAGTCTTACACAAACCCACAATTGTTGCTTAATGTAAGCCCATTGATTCTGCCACTGTGCCGATCCTTCTCACTGGGTATTTCTCTCTGCTTCTGAGACACTCCAGCTTACCAAACATGACTTCCTTTTCCAGGGACTGATCCCTCCTGATAGTATATCCAAACTATGAAAGACATAGCCTGGTCATCCTGACTTATAAGGAGCATTCTGTTTGTATTCCTTCCCAAACAGATTGATTTGTTCTTTTGATAGTCCATAATACTTTCAATAATCTCCTCCAATGTCATAACACAAATGTATCAATTTTTCTATGAGCTTCCTTATTCACTGTCTACCTTTCTTATGCATATGAGGTAATTGAAAATGCCATGGCTTGGATCAGGTGCACAACAGTCCTCCCATTGGCATATTTGCTCTTCAACACTTTAACGAGTTCTTGAAGAGCATATTTGCCTAATGCAATATTTCATTTCATCTTATGACTGTTGCTTCCAAGGTCTTGATGATTGATCAGAGCAAAACAAAGTCTTTTACATCGTCAATCTTTTCTCCATTTTACGGATGTTGTTTGTTGGTCCAGAGTTGGGGATTTTTGTTTTCTTCACACTGAGATACAACTAGTAGTGAAGGCTGAGTTCTTTGATTTCAAACAGTATTTTAAGTCCTCTTAGCTTTCAGCCACCAAGGTTGTATCATCTGCATGTTGTAGGGTGCTAGTAAGTCTTCTTCCAATCGTGATGCAAAGTTTTTCTTCATATATTCCAGATTCTTGGATTATTTTCTCAGCATACACATTGAATGAATATGGTGAAAGAATACAACTCAGGCACACACCTTTCCTAATTTTAAACCATTCAGTTATCCCTTGTCCTGTTCAAACAACTCTTAGTCTATATACAGGTTCCTCATGAGCACAGTTAAGTATGCTGGAATACTAATTTTTCACAATGTTGTCCATAGCTTGTCATGATTCATTTGGAAGACATAGTGTAGTCAATAATGCACAAGTAAAGATCTTTCTGATAGTCTGCTTTAAGCCAAGATCTATCTGATGTCAGCAATGATATCTCTAGCTCCACGTCCTCTTCTAAATCTGGCTTAAACATCTGGAGGTTCTCAGTCATTGCATGGTTACAGCTGTTTTTGAATTACGATTAGCAAGGGATATTAGTGATACTGTCTGATGATTTCTGCATCTCATTGGGTCACCAGTCTTGGACAGAGGCACAAGGATTTTAGAAATGAATAATGCATTGAATTTCATAGTAATAAATTTAAATCAATATTAGCCCAAATATTTCAATATTAATATGCTAAAAAAATTATTACTGTTGTTGATAGGTGCCAATGAGTTGATATGGACTCACAGTGACCCTGTATACAAGAGAACGCAACACTGCTTGGTCCTGGACCAACTTCACAATTGTTGCCAAAATTAAGCCCATTGATGCTGCCACTTTGATAACCATCTCACTGGGGGTCTTCCTTTTTATCTCTGACCTTCCACCTTACCAAACAGGATATCCTTCTTCAGTGGCTAGTACCTCCTGAAAATATGTCTGAAGTATAACAAATGATGTTTGTTCATCCTGGCCTCCAAGGGGCACTCTAGCTGTATTTCTTCACCACTCTTTGGAAGGGGCACAGATATGGATCCCTTCCAATCTGATAGCCAGATACTTGTCTTCTAAATTTCTTGGCACATATAAGTGAGTGCTTCCAGTGCTGCCTCACTTTCTTGAAAGATTTCAATTTTTATTCCATCAATTCCTGGTGCCTTCCTCTTTGCCAATTCCTTCAGTACACCTTGGACTTCCTTTCATATCATTGGCTCTTGATCATATATTAGCTCTTAAAATGGTTGAATATCAACAATTTCCTGTTGGTACAGTGACTGTGTATTCCTTCCATCTTCTTATCTTCTTTTGAAGCTTACTGCATCATTCAGTAATTTGCCCAGAGAATCCTTTAATAATGAAAGTTGAGGATTGAATTTTTCCTTCAGTTCTCCCAGCTTGAGAAATGCTGAGTGTGTACTCCCCCCCCCCTTTTTGTTTTTAGTCCATATCTTTGCACATTTTTTTATTTGGCTTTTACTTTCTGAGCTGACCTTAGAAGTTTTTTGTTCAGCTCTTGTAATGCTTCATTCCTTCCATCTGCTTTAGCATCTCTACACTGGAGAGCAAGTTTCAGTGTCTCTTCTGAAATCCAGTATGATTTTTTTTTCCTTCTTTCTTGTCTTCTTTATGACTTTTTGCTTTCTTCTTTTATGATGTTTTTGATGTCATCTCACAACTCTTCTGGTTAATATATCAAATATTTTCATCATATGATCTCTAAATTCAGGTGGGATATATTCAAGGTCATATTTTCTGTCTCTCATGGACTTGTTTTCCTTTTCTTCAGCTTCAGTCTGAATTTACATAGGAGCAATTGATGGTCTATTCCACAATCTGCCCCTGGGGTTGTTTTGCTGATGATATGAAACTTTTCACAATCTTTTTCCACAGATTTAGTCAATTTGATTTTTGTGTATTCCATCTGGTGAGGTCCATGTGTATAATCATCTCTTAAGTTGTCTAAAGAATGTATTTGAACTGAACAAATAATTGTTTTGTGTGTTTTTTTCTGAATTCTATCATGTTATCTCCAGCATCATTTCTATCACCAACGCCATATTTTCCAATGACTGATTTTTTCTAGAAGAATAATCAGAAATGTTAAGGGAAAAAATCTAAGATTTATGTGGAACATGATAAAAAGGAGTAACTTTTGGGTCATCAAAATACAAAACAGTAAGAGGTTGAAAAATAGGTTTTTTGAAAATTTGTTTGAAGAAAGCATCCCTTACATCAAAGAAGACAAAATACAAGCATTCAAGAGTCTGATAAAAATACCCAGAAATGATAAAGAAAGTTCTTTGGACTGAAAATCAACACCAGCAGACAATAACCTGGGATTAACATACATGCCAACATCACTTAGAATTCAATCTGAATATAGAAATATACAAAGTTAGACAAGAAAACAAGACCAAAAAAAAAAAAAAAAAAAAAGGAATATAAATTTATAGTGAAGACAAATACAAAA
>NW_006408998.1:969379-970925 GCF_000296735.1 Chrysochloris asiatica | reverse complement strand
TAGAATTCAATCTGAATATAGAAATATACAAAGTTATTAAATTAAAAAAAAAAAAAAAAAAAAAAAAAGAACCAGGAATATAAATTTATAGTGAAGACAAATACAAAATAGAAAAGAAAATTATATAGTTATAGAAACTCCAAATGGCAAGGCAGTTAGGTAGATTTCAAGATAAAGCAGACTCTTTTAAATGAGCTAAGAAATTAATAAATCATAGGGTGACATCAAATAAAATTAATACACAATTTCATCAAAATGAGATAGAGATAATTCATGAAGATTTAGTGTTGTTAAAAGTGACATTTAGAAAACAGCTTCTAGAGGCAGGACTAGGTGGTGGATAGGATATAGGTGCAGTGAAGATCTACGTCAGCAATACCACAGAACACCATACAAAACTGGTTCAAGGTAGAGTTCCAGAACCTGAACCACATTTCTTGGAATATTTAAAAAGTTTGTAGCTAGTAGAACTTGTAGCACAAGTAGGAAATCTTTTACATTAGACTCTGCCAGGCTTGGCAGTGCAGAGTCAACAACTTGAGTGTGACCAAATGACAAGAACAAGCAGGGTAGAAAGTACATATCCACCACAGAATAATGCCACAGGAACCTCAAAATAAAGGTGGACAAAATACATTGTTGGTTTTGCTGTGACATGATTTTTTTTTTTTTTTTCTGTTCATTGACCCCCCCAAAGTTTATGCACCAGTGCACATGGAACATTCTCCAGAATAGACTATGTATTAGGCCACAAAACAAATCTCCATAAATTTAAAAATATCAAAATACTATAAACATCCTCTCAGAACACAATGATATCAAATTAAAAATCAATGATAGGAAGACTAAGGAAATAAAGTCAAATACATGAAAACTGAATAACATCCTGTTGAAAAGTGACTGGGTAGTAGAAGAAATAAAACATAAACTCATAATGTTCCTAGAAACAAACAAGAATAGAAACGCAGTATACCAAATCTTTGGGACACGGTGAAAGTGGTACTGAGAGAACAATTTATTGCAATAAATGCACACATTCAAAAAGAAGAAATAACCAAAATTAACAGTTTAACAAATCATCTACAACAGTTAAAAACAGACCAACAGATGGAACCTACAGCCACCAAAAGAAAATAAATTAAAAAAAAAAAAAAAAACCACAACCCTTTATCTAAAAGCCATCAGGGACAAGCACTCAATACAAGTTAACCAGAGGGAACCTACAGCCACAAAAAGAAAAAAAAAAAAAAAAGATTAGAGCAGAAAGAAATGAGATAGAAAACAGAAAATCCATAGAAAGGATCAAAAGGACTAGAAGCTGCTTCTTTAAAAGTATTAACATAAATGACAGACCATTGGCAACCAAATAAAAGAAAAGAGGTAGAAGACACAAATAACACACATTAGAAACCACAACAGTGATGTCACAAGTCACAAAGGATATCAAATGGATAATAAAAGAATACTTTGAAAAGTTGTACTCCAAAAAATTTGAAACTTTGAAGAGATGGATAGATTTTTTAGAAAAACACAACCTACCTAAACT